>NW_028284101.1:0-190000 GCF_059516105.1 Syngnathus floridae | reverse complement strand
CCCTAAACTGGTCTTATCCCAGCCCTAATCCTAACCTATCCCCCATCCTAACCTAACCCCCGACCCTAACCCTAATCCTAACCCTAACCCTAACCCTAACCTTAACCCTAACCCTAACCCTAACCTGACCCCATTTCCCGACAAGACAAAAACGTCAACCTGCAAGTTAAATTTGAAAATAAACAAGTCAAAATCTGAACGTAAACACAAATTTGAACAATAATGGCAAATAAGCACTATTTGAGACCAAAAGGCAGTTAAAAGTAAATACTTACCTCAAATAAAACCACAATACTCACCCAAAACAAAAACAAAAAATGTGCATACCTATCAAATTGAATGTAAACAATTGCAAATAAGCATTATTTGGGACAAAAAAAAAAAAAGCAAAAAAAGCAGTTAAAAGTAAAATACTTACCTTAATTAAAACCATAATACTTACCCAAAACAAAAAAATACCCCATTTACCGACAAGACAAAAACGTCAACCTGCAAGTTAAATTTGAAAATAAACAAGTCAAAATCTGAACGTAAACACAAATTTGAACAAAAAATAATGGCAAATAAGCACTATTTGAGACCAAAATGCAGTTAAAAGTAAATACTTACCTCAAATAAAACCACAATACTCACCCAAAACAAAAAAAATGTGCATACCTATCAAATTGAATGTAAACAATTGCAAATAAGCATTATTTGGGACAAAAAAAAGCAAAAAAAGCAGTTAAAAGTAAAATACTTACCTTAATTAAAACCATAATACTATCAAATTGAATGTAAACAATTGCAAATAAGCATTATTTGGGACAAAAAAAGCAAAAAAAGCAGTTAAAAGTAAAATACTTACCTTAATTAAAACCATAATACTTACCCAAAACAAAAAAATATACTTACCTATTCCGGAGATCACAAATCCACGCCCAATCGGTGCCTGCAAGAAAACAAGTTACCATGTTAAAGAAACAAGCGCAAATCGCTGGCTCCGCCCACTTGGAGGAGTGTATATAAGCACCGTTCGGAGCAGGAGCTCTCAGTCTCGATGCGGCCGTGGAAGGGGAAGCAGCTCCCCATGTGATGAAACTAAACTAAATTTAGATGCAATTCCTGTGTGCCAGACCTGAAGAAGGCACAAAAGGTGCCGAAACGTTGTCGATGGCCACACAGATGAACAAAACCTAGCGCAAAATGACGCCGGTACAAAACCAATTGGAAACAAATAGTAATTTACCCACGCTCTACCCAAATAGGAGAGCGCATGGATGCCGCACAGAGCAAGATGCTCTCGCTCCACCCAGATAGGGGAGTCGATGAATTAGGTGCGAGGTACGAATATTTAGTTGAACGCAAGCGCAGCTGCCAATCTTACATGCCAAATCGAGACTCACTTATTAATTATATAACAAAGGCGACCGGATAGGTAAAGTGCAATCAAGAAACAAACTTACAATAAGCACAAACACGTGTTCAAGGTCACAAACGATCTTTATTAAGCCCTAATTGGTCCTGGCCAGCATGGCGGGTGCGGCCGCAACGGGCAGGATGCTCTGGAGCTGGTTGTGGGGTGCGGGCCAGGATGGTAGGACCGTGCCTTTGTTCCTCTCCTTCGGGGGAGGAACTCTTTACCTAATCCTAACTCGCCTGTGCCACCTCCAGTGCGCCCCCCCCACGTTTCCGGTTTCCATCGAGCTCCTGTTACGTCTGTGTGCTGTCCCCTAAACTGGTCTTATCCCAGCCCTAATCCTAACCTATCCCCCATCCTAACCTAACCCCCGACCCTAACCCTAATCCTAACCCTAACCCTAACCCTAACCTTAACCCTAACCCTAACCCTAACCTGACCCCATTTCCCGACAAGACAAAAACGTCAACCTGCAAGTTAAATTTGAAAATAAACAAGTCAAAATCTGAACGTAAACACAAATTTGAACAATAATGGCAAATAAGCACTATTTGAGACCAAAAGGCAGTTAAAAGTAAATACTTACCTCAAATAAAACCACAATACTCACCCAAAACAAAAACAAAAAATGTGCATACCTATCAAATTGAATGTAAACAATTGCAAATAAGCATTATTTGGGACAAAAAAAAAAAAAGCAAAAAAAGCAGTTAAAAGTAAAATACTTACCTTAATTAAAACCATAATACTTACCCAAAACAAAAAAATACCCCATTTACCGACAAGACAAAAACGTCAACCTGCAAGTTAAATTTGAAAATAAACAAGTCAAAATCTGAACGTAAACACAAATTTGAACAAAAAATAATGGCAAATAAGCACTATTTGAGACCAAAATGCAGTTAAAAGTAAATACTTACCTCAAATAAAACCACAATACTCACCCAAAACAAAAAAAATGTGCATACCTATCAAATTGAATGTAAACAATTGCAAATAAGCATTATTTGGGACAAAAAAAAGCAAAAAAAGCAGTTAAAAGTAAAATACTTACCTTAATTAAAACCATAATACTATCAAATTGAATGTAAACAATTGCAAATAAGCATTATTTGGGACAAAAAAAGCAAAAAAAGCAGTTAAAAGTAAAATACTTACCTTAATTAAAACCATAATACTTACCCAAAACAAAAAAATATACTTACCTATTCCGGAGATCACAAATCCACGCCCAATCGGTGCCTGCAAGAAAACAAGTTACCATGTTAAAGAAACAAGCGCAAATCGCTGGCTCCGCCCACTTGGAGGAGTGTATATAAGCACCGTTCGGAGCAGGAGCTCTCAGTCTCGATGCGGCCGTGGAAGGGGAAGCAGCTCCCCATGTGATGAAACTAAACTAAATTTAGATGCAATTCCTGTGTGCCAGACCTGAAGAAGGCACAAAAGGTGCCGAAACGTTGTCGATGGCCACACAGATGAACAAAACCTAGCGCAAAATGACGCCGGTACAAAACCAATTGGAAACAAATAGTAATTTACCCACGCTCTACCCAAATAGGAGAGCGCATGGATGCCGCACAGAGCAAGATGCTCTCGCTCCACCCAGATAGGGGAGTCGATGAATTAGGTGCGAGGTACGAATATTTAGTTGAACGCAAGCGCAGCTGCCAATCTTACATGCCAAATCGAGACTCACTTATTAATTATATAACAAAGGCGACCGGATAGGTAAAGTGCAATCAAGAAACAAACTTACAATAAGCACAAACACGTGTTCAAGGTCACAAACGATCTTTATTAAGCCCTAATTGGTCCTGGCCAGCATGGCGGGTGCGGCCGCAACGGGCAGGATGCTCTGGAGCTGGTTGTGGGGTGCGGGCCAGGATGGTAGGACCGTGCCTTTGTTCCTCTCCTTCGGGGGAGGAACTCTTTACCTAATCCTAACTCGCCTGTGCCACCTCCAGTGCGCCCCCCCCACGTTTCCGGTTTCCATCGAGCTCCTGTTACGTCTGTGTGCTGTCCCCTAAACTGGTCTTATCCCAGCCCTAATCCTAACCTATCCCCCATCCTAACCTAACCCCCGACCCTAACCCTAATCCTAACCCTAACCCTAACCCTAACCTTAACCCTAACCCTAACCCTAACCTGACCCCATTTCCCGACAAGACAAAAACGTCAACCTGCAAGTTAAATTTGAAAATAAACAAGTCAAAATCTGAACGTAAACACAAATTTGAACAATAATGGCAAATAAGCACTATTTGAGACCAAAAGGCAGTTAAAAGTAAATACTTACCTCAAATAAAACCACAATACTCACCCAAAACAAAAACAAAAAATGTGCATACCTATCAAATTGAATGTAAACAATTGCAAATAAGCATTATTTGGGACAAAAAAAAAAAAGCAAAAAAAGCAGTTAAAAGTAAAATACTTACCTTAATTAAAACCATAATACTTACCCAAAACAAAAAAATACCCCATTTACCGACAAGACAAAAACGTCAACCTGCAAGTTAAATTTGAAAATAAACAAGTCAAAATCTGAACGTAAACACAAATTTGAACAAAAAATAATGGCAAATAAGCACTATTTGAGACCAAAATGCAGTTAAAAGTAAATACTTACCTCAAATAAAACCACAATACTCACCCAAAACAAAAAAAATGTGCATACCTATCAAATTGAATGTAAACAATTGCAAATAAGCATTATTTGGGACAAAAAAAAGCAAAAAAAGCAGTTAAAAGTAAAATACTTACCTTAATTAAAACCATAATACTATCAAATTGAATGTAAACAATTGCAAATAAGCATTATTTGGGACAAAAAAAGCAAAAAAAGCAGTTAAAAGTAAAATACTTACCTTAATTAAAACCATAATACTTACCCAAAACAAAAAAATATACTTACCTATTCCGGAGATCACAAATCCACGCCCAATCGGTGCCTGCAAGAAAACAAGTTACCATGTTAAAGAAACAAGCGCAAATCGCTGGCTCCGCCCACTTGGAGGAGTGTATATAAGCACCGTTCGGAGCAGGAGCTCTCAGTCTCGATGCGGCCGTGGAAGGGGAAGCAGCTCCCCATGTGATGAAACTAAACTAAATTTAGATGCAATTCCTGTGTGCCAGACCTGAAGAAGGCACAAAAGGTGCCGAAACGTTGTCGATGGCCACACAGATGAACAAAACCTAGCGCAAAATGACGCCGGTACAAAACCAATTGGAAACAAATAGTAATTTACCCACGCTCTACCCAAATAGGAGAGCGCATGGATGCCGCACAGAGCAAGATGCTCTCGCTCCACCCAGATAGGGGAGTCGATGAATTAGGTGCGAGGTACGAATATTTAGTTGAACGCAAGCGCAGCTGCCAATCTTACATGCCAAATCGAGACTCACTTATTAATTATATAACAAAGGCGACCGGATAGGTAAAGTGCAATCAAGAAACAAACTTACAATAAGCACAAACACGTGTTCAAGGTCACAAACGATCTTTATTAAGCCCTAATTGGTCCTGGCCAGCATGGCGGGTGCGGCCGCAACGGGCAGGATGCTCTGGAGCTGGTTGTGGGGTGCGGGCCAGGATGGTAGGACCGTGCCTTTGTTCCTCTCCTTCGGGGGAGGAACTCTTTACCTAATCCTAACTCGCCTGTGCCACCTCCAGTGCGCCCCCCCCACGTTTCCGGTTTCCATCGAGCTCCTGTTACGTCTGTGTGCTGTCCCCTAAACTGGTCTTATCCCAGCCCTAATCCTAACCTATCCCCCATCCTAACCTAACCCCCGACCCTAACCCTAATCCTAACCCTAACCCTAACCCTAACCTTAACCCTAACCCTAACCCTAACCTGACCCCATTTCCCGACAAGACAAAAACGTCAACCTGCAAGTTAAATTTGAAAATAAACAAGTCAAAATCTGAACGTAAACACAAATTTGAACAATAATGGCAAATAAGCACTATTTGAGACCAAAAGGCAGTTAAAAGTAAATACTTACCTCAAATAAAACCACAATACTCACCCAAAACAAAAACAAAAAATGTGCATACCTATCAAATTGAATGTAAACAATTGCAAATAAGCATTATTTGGGACAAAAAAAAAAAAAGCAAAAAAAGCAGTTAAAAGTAAAATACTTACCTTAATTAAAACCATAATACTTACCCAAAACAAAAAAATACCCCATTTACCGACAAGACAAAAACGTCAACCTGCAAGTTAAATTTGAAAATAAACAAGTCAAAATCTGAACGTAAACACAAATTTGAACAAAAAATAATGGCAAATAAGCACTATTTGAGACCAAAATGCAGTTAAAAGTAAATACTTACCTCAAATAAAACCACAATACTCACCCAAAACAAAAAAAATGTGCATACCTATCAAATTGAATGTAAACAATTGCAAATAAGCATTATTTGGGACAAAAAAAAGCAAAAAAAGCAGTTAAAAGTAAAATACTTACCTTAATTAAAACCATAATACTATCAAATTGAATGTAAACAATTGCAAATAAGCATTATTTGGGACAAAAAAAGCAAAAAAAGCAGTTAAAAGTAAAATACTTACCTTAATTAAAACCATAATACTTACCCAAAACAAAAAAATATACTTACCTATTCCGGAGATCACAAATCCACGCCCAATCGGTGCCTGCAAGAAAACAAGTTACCATGTTAAAGAAACAAGCGCAAATCGCTGGCTCCGCCCACTTGGAGGAGTGTATATAAGCACCGTTCGGAGCAGGAGCTCTCAGTCTCGATGCGGCCGTGGAAGGGGAAGCAGCTCCCCATGTGATGAAACTAAACTAAATTTAGATGCAATTCCTGTGTGCCAGACCTGAAGAAGGCACAAAAGGTGCCGAAACGTTGTCGATGGCCACACAGATGAACAAAACCTAGCGCAAAATGACGCCGGTACAAAACCAATTGGAAACAAATAGTAATTTACCCACGCTCTACCCAAATAGGAGAGCGCATGGATGCCGCACAGAGCAAGATGCTCTCGCTCCACCCAGATAGGGGAGTCGATGAATTAGGTGCGAGGTACGAATATTTAGTTGAACGCAAGCGCAGCTGCCAATCTTACATGCCAAATCGAGACTCACTTATTAATTATATAACAAAGGCGACCGGATAGGTAAAGTGCAATCAAGAAACAAACTTACAATAAGCACAAACACGTGTTCAAGGTCACAAACGATCTTTATTAAGCCCTAATTGGTCCTGGCCAGCATGGCGGGTGCGGCCGCAACGGGCAGGATGCTCTGGAGCTGGTTGTGGGGTGCGGGCCAGGATGGTAGGACCGTGCCTTTGTTCCTCTCCTTCGGGGGAGGAACTCTTTACCTAATCCTAACTCGCCTGTGCCACCTCCAGTGCGCCCCCCCCACGTTTCCGGTTTCCATCGAGCTCCTGTTACGTCTGTGTGCTGTCCCCTAAACTGGTCTTATCCCAGCCCTAATCCTAACCTATCCCCCATCCTAACCTAACCCCCGACCCTAACCCTAATCCTAACCCTAACCCTAACCCTAACCTTAACCCTAACCCTAACCCTAACCTGACCCCATTTCCCGACAAGACAAAAACGTCAACCTGCAAGTTAAATTTGAAAATAAACAAGTCAAAATCTGAACGTAAACACAAATTTGAACAATAATGGCAAATAAGCACTATTTGAGACCAAAAGGCAGTTAAAAGTAAATACTTACCTCAAATAAAACCACAATACTCACCCAAAACAAAAACAAAAAATGTGCATACCTATCAAATTGAATGTAAACAATTGCAAATAAGCATTATTTGGGACAAAAAAAAAAAAGCAAAAAAAGCAGTTAAAAGTAAAATACTTACCTTAATTAAAACCATAATACTTACCCAAAACAAAAAAATACCCCATTTACCGACAAGACAAAAACGTCAACCTGCAAGTTAAATTTGAAAATAAACAAGTCAAAATCTGAACGTAAACACAAATTTGAACAAAAAATAATGGCAAATAAGCACTATTTGAGACCAAAATGCAGTTAAAAGTAAATACTTACCTCAAATAAAACCACAATACTCACCCAAAACAAAAAAAATGTGCATACCTATCAAATTGAATGTAAACAATTGCAAATAAGCATTATTTGGGACAAAAAAAAGCAAAAAAAGCAGTTAAAAGTAAAATACTTACCTTAATTAAAACCATAATACTATCAAATTGAATGTAAACAATTGCAAATAAGCATTATTTGGGACAAAAAAAGCAAAAAAAGCAGTTAAAAGTAAAATACTTACCTTAATTAAAACCATAATACTTACCCAAAACAAAAAAATATACTTACCTATTCCGGAGATCACAAATCCACGCCCAATCGGTGCCTGCAAGAAAACAAGTTACCATGTTAAAGAAACAAGCGCAAATCGCTGGCTCCGCCCACTTGGAGGAGTGTATATAAGCACCGTTCGGAGCAGGAGCTCTCAGTCTCGATGCGGCCGTGGAAGGGGAAGCAGCTCCCCATGTGATGAAACTAAACTAAATTTAGATGCAATTCCTGTGTGCCAGACCTGAAGAAGGCACAAAAGGTGCCGAAACGTTGTCGATGGCCACACAGATGAACAAAACCTAGCGCAAAATGACGCCGGTACAAAACCAATTGGAAACAAATAGTAATTTACCCACGCTCTACCCAAATAGGAGAGCGCATGGATGCCGCACAGAGCAAGATGCTCTCGCTCCACCCAGATAGGGGAGTCGATGAATTAGGTGCGAGGTACGAATATTTAGTTGAACGCAAGCGCAGCTGCCAATCTTACATGCCAAATCGAGACTCACTTATTAATTATATAACAAAGGCGACCGGATAGGTAAAGTGCAATCAAGAAACAAACTTACAATAAGCACAAACACGTGTTCAAGGTCACAAACGATCTTTATTAAGCCCTAATTGGTCCTGGCCAGCATGGCGGGTGCGGCCGCAACGGGCAGGATGCTCTGGAGCTGGTTGTGGGGTGCGGGCCAGGATGGTAGGACCGTGCCTTTGTTCCTCTCCTTCGGGGGAGGAACTCTTTACCTAATCCTAACTCGCCTGTGCCACCTCCAGTGCGCCCCCCCCACGTTTCCGGTTTCCATCGAGCTCCTGTTACGTCTGTGTGCTGTCCCCTAAACTGGTCTTATCCCAGCCCTAATCCTAACCTATCCCCCATCCTAACCTAACCCCCGACCCTAACCCTAATCCTAACCCTAACCCTAACCCTAACCTTAACCCTAACCCTAACCCTAACCTGACCCCATTTCCCGACAAGACAAAAACGTCAACCTGCAAGTTAAATTTGAAAATAAACAAGTCAAAATCTGAACGTAAACACAAATTTGAACAATAATGGCAAATAAGCACTATTTGAGACCAAAAGGCAGTTAAAAGTAAATACTTACCTCAAATAAAACCACAATACTCACCCAAAACAAAAACAAAAAATGTGCATACCTATCAAATTGAATGTAAACAATTGCAAATAAGCATTATTTGGGACAAAAAAAAAAAAAGCAAAAAAAGCAGTTAAAAGTAAAATACTTACCTTAATTAAAACCATAATACTTACCCAAAACAAAAAAATACCCCATTTACCGACAAGACAAAAACGTCAACCTGCAAGTTAAATTTGAAAATAAACAAGTCAAAATCTGAACGTAAACACAAATTTGAACAAAAAATAATGGCAAATAAGCACTATTTGAGACCAAAATGCAGTTAAAAGTAAATACTTACCTCAAATAAAACCACAATACTCACCCAAAACAAAAAAAATGTGCATACCTATCAAATTGAATGTAAACAATTGCAAATAAGCATTATTTGGGACAAAAAAAAGCAAAAAAAGCAGTTAAAAGTAAAATACTTACCTTAATTAAAACCATAATACTATCAAATTGAATGTAAACAATTGCAAATAAGCATTATTTGGGACAAAAAAAGCAAAAAAAGCAGTTAAAAGTAAAATACTTACCTTAATTAAAACCATAATACTTACCCAAAACAAAAAAATATACTTACCTATTCCGGAGATCACAAATCCACGCCCAATCGGTGCCTGCAAGAAAACAAGTTACCATGTTAAAGAAACAAGCGCAAATCGCTGGCTCCGCCCACTTGGAGGAGTGTATATAAGCACCGTTCGGAGCAGGAGCTCTCAGTCTCGATGCGGCCGTGGAAGGGGAAGCAGCTCCCCATGTGATGAAACTAAACTAAATTTAGATGCAATTCCTGTGTGCCAGACCTGAAGAAGGCACAAAAGGTGCCGAAACGTTGTCGATGGCCACACAGATGAACAAAACCTAGCGCAAAATGACGCCGGTACAAAACCAATTGGAAACAAATAGTAATTTACCCACGCTCTACCCAAATAGGAGAGCGCATGGATGCCGCACAGAGCAAGATGCTCTCGCTCCACCCAGATAGGGGAGTCGATGAATTAGGTGCGAGGTACGAATATTTAGTTGTACGCAAGCGCAGCTGCCAATCTTACATGCCAAATCGAGACTCACTTATTAATTATATAACAAAGGCAACCGGATAGGTAAAGTGCAATCAAGAAACAAACTTACAATAAGCACAAACACGTGTTCAAGGTCACAAACGATCTTTATTAAGCCCTAATTGGTCCTGGCCAGCATGGCGGGTGCGGCCGCAACGGGCAGGATGCTCTGGAGCTGGTTGTGGGGTGCGGGCCAGGATGGTAGGACCGTGCCTTTGTTCCTCTCCTTCGGGGGAGGAACTCTTTACCTAATCCTAACTCGCCTGTGCCACCTCCAGTGCGCCCCCCCCACGTTTCCGGTTTCCATCGAGCTCCTGTTACGTCTGTGTGCTGTCCCCTAAACTGGTCTTATCCCAGCCCTAATCCTAACCTATCCCCCATCCTAACCTAACCCCCGACCCTAACCCTAATCCTAACCCTAACCCTAACCCTAACCTTAACCCTAACCCTAACCCTAACCTGACCCCATTTCCCGACAAGACAAAAACGTCAACCTGCAAGTTAAATTTGAAAATAAACAAGTCAAAATCTGAACGTAAACACAAATTTGAACAATAATGGCAAATAAGCACTATTTGAGACCAAAAGGCAGTTAAAAGTAAATACTTACCTCAAATAAAACCACAATACTCACCCAAAACAAAAACAAAAAATGTGCATACCTATCAAATTGAATGTAAACAATTGCAAATAAGCATTATTTGGGACAAAAAAAAAAAAGCAAAAAAAGCAGTTAAAAGTAAAATACTTACCTTAATTAAAACCATAATACTTACCCAAAACAAAAAAATACCCCATTTACCGACAAGACAAAAACGTCAACCTGCAAGTTAAATTTGAAAATAAACAAGTCAAAATCTGAACGTAAACACAAATTTGAACAAAAAATAATGGCAAATAAGCACTATTTGAGACCAAAATGCAGTTAAAAGTAAATACTTACCTCAAATAAAACCACAATACTCACCCAAAACAAAAAAAATGTGCATACCTATCAAATTGAATGTAAACAATTGCAAATAAGCATTATTTGGGACAAAAAAAAGCAAAAAAAGCAGTTAAAAGTAAAATACTTACCTTAATTAAAACCATAATACTATCAAATTGAATGTAAACAATTGCAAATAAGCATTATTTGGGACAAAAAAAGCAAAAAAAGCAGTTAAAAGTAAAATACTTACCTTAATTAAAACCATAATACTTACCCAAAACAAAAAAATATACTTACCTATTCCGGAGATCACAAATCCACGCCCAATCGGTGCCTGCAAGAAAACAAGTTACCATGTTAAAGAAACAAGCGCAAATCGCTGGCTCCGCCCACTTGGAGGAGTGTATATAAGCACCGTTCGGAGCAGGAGCTCTCAGTCTCGATGCGGCCGTGGAAGGGGAAGCAGCTCCCCATGTGATGAAACTAAACTAAATTTAGATGCAATTCCTGTGTGCCAGACCTGAAGAAGGCACAAAAGGTGCCGAAACGTTGTCGATGGCCACACAGATGAACAAAACCTAGCGCAAAATGACGCCGGTACAAAACCAATTGGAAACAAATAGTAATTTACCCACGCTCTACCCAAATAGGAGAGCGCATGGATGCCGCACAGAGCAAGATGCTCTCGCTCCACCCAGATAGGGGAGTCGATGAATTAGGTGCGAGGTACGAATATTTAGTTGAACGCAAGCGCAGCTGCCAATCTTACATGCCAAATCGAGACTCACTTATTAATTATATAACAAAGGCGACCGGATAGGTAAAGTGCAATCAAGAAACAAACTTACAATAAGCACAAACACGTGTTCAAGGTCACAAACGATCTTTATTAAGCCCTAATTGGTCCTGGCCAGCATGGCGGGTGCGGCCGCAACGGGCAGGATGCTCTGGAGCTGGTTGTGGGGTGCGGGCCAGGATGGTAGGACCGTGCCTTTGTTCCTCTCCTTCGGGGGAGGAACTCTTTACCTAATCCTAACTCGCCTGTGCCACCTCCAGTGCGCCCCCCCCACGTTTCCGGTTTCCATCGAGCTCCTGTTACGTCTGTGTGCTGTCCCCTAAACTGGTCTTATCCCAGCCCTAATCCTAACCTATCCCCCATCCTAACCTAACCCCCGACCCTAACCCTAATCCTAACCCTAACCCTAACCCTAACCTTAACCCTAACCCTAACCCTAACCTGACCCCATTTCCCGACAAGACAAAAACGTCAACCTGCAAGTTAAATTTGAAAATAAACAAGTCAAAATCTGAACGTAAACACAAATTTGAACAATAATGGCAAATAAGCACTATTTGAGACCAAAAGGCAGTTAAAAGTAAATACTTACCTCAAATAAAACCACAATACTCACCCAAAACAAAAACAAAAAATGTGCATACCTATCAAATTGAATGTAAACAATTGCAAATAAGCATTATTTGGGACAAAAAAAAAAAAAGCAAAAAAAGCAGTTAAAAGTAAAATACTTACCTTAATTAAAACCATAATACTTACCCAAAACAAAAAAATACCCCATTTACCGACAAGACAAAAACGTCAACCTGCAAGTTAAATTTGAAAATAAACAAGTCAAAATCTGAACGTAAACACAAATTTGAACAAAAAATAATGGCAAATAAGCACTATTTGAGACCAAAATGCAGTTAAAAGTAAATACTTACCTCAAATAAAACCACAATACTCACCCAAAACAAAAAAAATGTGCATACCTATCAAATTGAATGTAAACAATTGCAAATAAGCATTATTTGGGACAAAAAAAAGCAAAAAAAGCAGTTAAAAGTAAAATACTTACCTTAATTAAAACCATAATACTATCAAATTGAATGTAAACAATTGCAAATAAGCATTATTTGGGACAAAAAAAGCAAAAAAAGCAGTTAAAAGTAAAATACTTACCTTAATTAAAACCATAATACTTACCCAAAACAAAAAAATATACTTACCTATTCCGGAGATCACAAATCCACGCCCAATCGGTGCCTGCAAGAAAACAAGTTACCATGTTAAAGAAACAAGCGCAAATCGCTGGCTCCGCCCACTTGGAGGAGTGTATATAAGCACCGTTCGGAGCAGGAGCTCTCAGTCTCGATGCGGCCGTGGAAGGGGAAGCAGCTCCCCATGTGATGAAACTAAACTAAATTTAGATGCAATTCCTGTGTGCCAGACCTGAAGAAGGCACAAAAGGTGCCGAAACGTTGTCGATGGCCACACAGATGAACAAAACCTAGCGCAAAATGACGCCGGTACAAAACCAATTGGAAACAAATAGTAATTTACCCACGCTCTACCCAAATAGGAGAGCGCATGGATGCCGCACAGAGCAAGATGCTCTCGCTCCACCCAGATAGGGGAGTCGATGAATTAGGTGCGAGGTACGAATATTTAGTTGAACGCAAGCGCAGCTGCCAATCTTACATGCCAAATCGAGACTCACTTATTAATTATATAACAAAGGCAACCGGATAGGTAAAGTGCAATCAAGAAACAAACTTACAATAAGCACAAACACGTGTTCAAGGTCACAAACGATCTTTATTAAGCCCTAATTGGTCCTGGCCAGCATGGCGGGTGCGGCCGCAACGGGCAGGATGCTCTGGAGCTGGTTGTGGGGTGCGGGCCAGGATGGTAGGACCGTGCCTTTGTTCCTCTCCTTCGGGGGAGGAACTCTTTACCTAATCCTAACTCGCCTGTGCCACCTCCAGTGCGCCCCCCCCACGTTTCCGGTTTCCATCGAGCTCCTGTTACGTCTGTGTGCTGTCCCCTAAACTGGTCTTATCCCAGCCCTAATCCTAACCTATCCCCCATCCTAACCTAACCCCCGACCCTAACCCTAATCCTAACCCTAACCCTAACCCTAACCTTAACCCTAACCCTAACCCTAACCTGACCCCATTTCCCGACAAGACAAAAACGTCAACCTGCAAGTTAAATTTGAAAATAAACAAGTCAAAATCTGAACGTAAACACAAATTTGAACAATAATGGCAAATAAGCACTATTTGAGACCAAAAGGCAGTTAAAAGTAAATACTTACCTCAAATAAAACCACAATACTCACCCAAAACAAAAACAAAAAATGTGCATACCTATCAAATTGAATGTAAACAATTGCAAATAAGCATTATTTGGGACAAAAAAAAAAAAGCAAAAAAAGCAGTTAAAAGTAAAATACTTACCTTAATTAAAACCATAATACTTACCCAAAACAAAAAAATACCCCATTTACCGACAAGACAAAAACGTCAACCTGCAAGTTAAATTTGAAAATAAACAAGTCAAAATCTGAACGTAAACACAAATTTGAACAAAAAATAATGGCAAATAAGCACTATTTGAGACCAAAATGCAGTTAAAAGTAAATACTTACCTCAAATAAAACCACAATACTCACCCAAAACAAAAACAAAAAATGTGCATACCTATCAAATTGAATGTAAACAATTGCAAATAAGCATTATTTGGGACAAAAAAAAGCAAAAAAAGCAGTTAAAAGTAAAATACTTACCTTAATTAAAACCATAATACTATCAAATTGAATGTAAACAATTGCAAATAAGCATTATTTGGGACAAAAAAAGCAAAAAAAGCAGTTAAAAGTAAAATACTTACCTTAATTAAAACCATAATACTTACCCAAAACAAAAAAATATACTTACCTATTCCGGAGATCACAAATCCACGCCCAATCGGTGCCTGCAAGAAAACAAGTTACCATGTTAAAGAAACAAGCGCAAATCGCTGGCTCCGCCCACTTGGAGGAGTGTATATAAGCACCGTTCGGAGCAGGAGCTCTCAGTCTCGATGCGGCCGTGGAAGGGGAAGCAGCTCCCCATGTGATGAAACTAAACTAAATTTAGATGCAATTCCTGTGTGCCAGACCTGAAGAAGGCACAAAAGGTGCCGAAACGTTGTCGATGGCCACACAGATGAACAAAACCTAGCGCAAAATGACGCCGGTACAAAACCAATTGGAAACAAATAGTAATTTACCCACGCTCTACCCAAATAGGAGAGCGCATGGATGCCGCACAGAGCAAGATGCTCTCGCTCCACCCAGATAGGGGAGTCGATGAATTAGGTGCGAGGTACGAATATTTAGTTGAACGCAAGCGCAGCTGCCAATCTTACATGCCAAATCGAGACTCACTTATTAATTATATAACAAAGGCGACCGGATAGGTAAAGTGCAATCAAGAAACAAACTTACAATAAGCACAAACACGTGTTCAAGGTCACAAACGATCTTTATTAAGCCCTAATTGGTCCTGGCCAGCATGGCGGGTGCGGCCGCAACGGGCAGGATGCTCTGGAGCTGGTTGTGGGGTGCGGGCCAGGATGGTAGGACCGTGCCTTTGTTCCTCTCCTTCGGGGGAGGAACTCTTTACCTAATCCTAACTCGCCTGTGCCACCTCCAGTGCGCCCCCCCCACGTTTCCGGTTTCCATCGAGCTCCTGTTACGTCTGTGTGCTGTCCCCTAAACTGGTCTTATCCCAGCCCTAATCCTAACCTATCCCCCATCCTAACCTAACCCCCGACCCTAACCCTAATCCTAACCCTAACCCTAACCCTAACCTTAACCCTAACCCTAACCCTAACCTGACCCCATTTCCCGACAAGACAAAAACGTCAACCTGCAAGTTAAATTTGAAAATAAACAAGTCAAAATCTGAACGTAAACACAAATTTGAACAATAATGGCAAATAAGCACTATTTGAGACCAAAAGGCAGTTAAAAGTAAATACTTACCTCAAATAAAACCACAATACTCACCCAAAACAAAAACAAAAAATGTGCATACCTATCAAATTGAATGTAAACAATTGCAAATAAGCATTATTTGGGACAAAAAAAAAAAAAGCAAAAAAAGCAGTTAAAAGTAAAATACTTACCTTAATTAAAACCATAATACTTACCCAAAACAAAAAAATACCCCATTTACCGACAAGACAAAAACGTCAACCTGCAAGTTAAATTTGAAAATAAACAAGTCAAAATCTGAACGTAAACACAAATTTGAACAAAAAATAATGGCAAATAAGCACTATTTGAGACCAAAATGCAGTTAAAAGTAAATACTTACCTCAAATAAAACCACAATACTCACCCAAAACAAAAAAAATGTGCATACCTATCAAATTGAATGTAAACAATTGCAAATAAGCATTATTTGGGACAAAAAAAAGCAAAAAAAGCAGTTAAAAGTAAAATACTTACCTTAATTAAAACCATAATACTATCAAATTGAATGTAAACAATTGCAAATAAGCATTATTTGGGACAAAAAAAGCAAAAAAAGCAGTTAAAAGTAAAATACTTACCTTAATTAAAACCATAATACTTACCCAAAACAAAAAAATATACTTACCTATTCCGGAGATCACAAATCCACGCCCAATCGGTGCCTGCAAGAAAACAAGTTACCATGTTAAAGAAACAAGCGCAAATCGCTGGCTCCGCCCACTTGGAGGAGTGTATATAAGCACCGTTCGGAGCAGGAGCTCTCAGTCTCGATGCGGCCGTGGAAGGGGAAGCAGCTCCCCATGTGATGAAACTAAACTAAATTTAGATGCAATTCCTGTGTGCCAGACCTGAAGAAGGCACAAAAGGTGCCGAAACGTTGTCGATGGCCACACAGATGAACAAAACCTAGCGCAAAATGACGCCGGTACAAAACCAATTGGAAACAAATAGTAATTTACCCACGCTCTACCCAAATAGGAGAGCGCATGGATGCCGCACAGAGCAAGATGCTCTCGCTCCACCCAGATAGGGGAGTCGATGAATTAGGTGCGAGGTACGAATATTTAGTTGAACGCAAGCGCAGCTGCCAATCTTACATGCCAAATCGAGACTCACTTATTAATTATATAACAAAGGCGACCGGATAGGTAAAGTGCAATCAAGAAACAAACTTACAATAAGCACAAACACGTGTTCAAGGTCACAAACGATCTTTATTAAGCCCTAATTGGTCCTGGCCAGCATGGCGGGTGCGGCCGCAACGGGCAGGATGCTCTGGAGCTGGTTGTGGGGTGCGGGCCAGGATGGTAGGACCGTGCCTTTGTTCCTCTCCTTCGGGGGAGGAACTCTTTACCTAATCCTAACTCGCCTGTGCCACCTCCAGTGCGCCCCCCCCACGTTTCCGGTTTCCATCGAGCTCCTGTTACGTCTGTGTGCTGTCCCCTAAACTGGTCTTATCCCAGCCCTAATCCTAACCTATCCCCCATCCTAACCTAACCCCCGACCCTAACCCTAATCCTAACCCTAACCCTAACCCTAACCTTAACCCTAACCCTAACCCTAACCTGACCCCATTTCCCGACAAGACAAAAACGTCAACCTGCAAGTTAAATTTGAAAATAAACAAGTCAAAATCTGAACGTAAACACAAATTTGAACAATAATGGCAAATAAGCACTATTTGAGACCAAAAGGCAGTTAAAAGTAAATACTTACCTCAAATAAAACCACAATACTCACCCAAAACAAAAACAAAAAATGTGCATACCTATCAAATTGAATGTAAACAATTGCAAATAAGCATTATTTGGGACAAAAAAAAAAAAGCAAAAAAAGCAGTTAAAAGTAAAATACTTACCTTAATTAAAACCATAATACTTACCCAAAACAAAAAAATACCCCATTTACCGACAAGACAAAAACGTCAACCTGCAAGTTAAATTTGAAAATAAACAAGTCAAAATCTGAACGTAAACACAAATTTGAACAAAAAATAATGGCAAATAAGCACTATTTGAGACCAAAATGCAGTTAAAAGTAAATACTTACCTCAAATAAAACCACAATACTCACCCAAAACAAAAAAAATGTGCATACCTATCAAATTGAATGTAAACAATTGCAAATAAGCATTATTTGGGACAAAAAAAAGCAAAAAAAGCAGTTAAAAGTAAAATACTTACCTTAATTAAAACCATAATACTATCAAATTGAATGTAAACAATTGCAAATAAGCATTATTTGGGACAAAAAAAGCAAAAAAAGCAGTTAAAAGTAAAATACTTACCTTAATTAAAACCATAATACTTACCCAAAACAAAAAAATATACTTACCTATTCCGGAGATCACAAATCCACGCCCAATCGGTGCCTGCAAGAAAACAAGTTACCATGTTAAAGAAACAAGCGCAAATCGCTGGCTCCGCCCACTTGGAGGAGTGTATATAAGCACCGTTCGGAGCAGGAGCTCTCAGTCTCGATGCGGCCGTGGAAGGGGAAGCAGCTCCCCATGTGATGAAACTAAACTAAATTTAGATGCAATTCCTGTGTGCCAGACCTGAAGAAGGCACAAAAGGTGCCGAAACGTTGTCGATGGCCACACAGATGAACAAAACCTAGCGCAAAATGACGCCGGTACAAAACCAATTGGAAACAAATAGTAATTTACCCACGCTCTACCCAAATAGGAGAGCGCATGGATGCCGCACAGAGCAAGATGCTCTCGCTCCACCCAGATAGGGGAGTCGATGAATTAGGTGCGAGGTACGAATATTTAGTTGAACGCAAGCGCAGCTGCCAATCTTACATGCCAAATCGAGACTCACTTATTAATTATATAACAAAGGCGACCGGATAGGTAAAGTGCAATCAAGAAACAAACTTACAATAAGCACAAACACGTGTTCAAGGTCACAAACGATCTTTATTAAGCCCTAATTGGTCCTGGCCAGCATGGCGGGTGCGGCCGCAACGGGCAGGATGCTCTGGAGCTGGTTGTGGGGTGCGGGCCAGGATGGTAGGACCGTGCCTTTGTTCCTCTCCTTCGGGGGAGGAACTCTTTACCTAATCCTAACTCGCCTGTGCCACCTCCAGTGCGCCCCCCCCACGTTTCCGGTTTCCATCGAGCTCCTGTTACGTCTGTGTGCTGTCCCCTAAACTGGTCTTATCCCAGCCCTAATCCTAACCTATCCCCCATCCTAACCTAACCCCCGACCCTAACCCTAATCCTAACCCTAACCCTAACCCTAACCTTAACCCTAACCCTAACCCTAACCTGACCCCATTTCCCGACAAGACAAAAACGTCAACCTGCAAGTTAAATTTGAAAATAAACAAGTCAAAATCTGAACGTAAACACAAATTTGAACAATAATGGCAAATAAGCACTATTTGAGACCAAAAGGCAGTTAAAAGTAAATACTTACCTCAAATAAAACCACAATACTCACCCAAAACAAAAACAAAAAATGTGCATACCTATCAAATTGAATGTAAACAATTGCAAATAAGCATTATTTGGGACAAAAAAAAAAAAAGCAAAAAAAGCAGTTAAAAGTAAAATACTTACCTTAATTAAAACCATAATACTTACCCAAAACAAAAAAATACCCCATTTACCGACAAGACAAAAACGTCAACCTGCAAGTTAAATTTGAAAATAAACAAGTCAAAATCTGAACGTAAACACAAATTTGAACAAAAAATAATGGCAAATAAGCACTATTTGAGACCAAAATGCAGTTAAAAGTAAATACTTACCTCAAATAAAACCACAATACTCACCCAAAACAAAAACAAAAAATGTGCATACCTATCAAATTGAATGTAAACAATTGCAAATAAGCATTATTTGGGACAAAAAAAAGCAAAAAAAGCAGTTAAAAGTAAAATACTTACCTTAATTAAAACCATAATACTATCAAATTGAATGTAAACAATTGCAAATAAGCATTATTTGGGACAAAAAAAGCAAAAAAAGCAGTTAAAAGTAAAATACTTACCTTAATTAAAACCATAATACTTACCCAAAACAAAAAAATATACTTACCTATTCCGGAGATCACAAATCCACGCCCAATCGGTGCCTGCAAGAAAACAAGTTACCATGTTAAAGAAACAAGCGCAAATCGCTGGCTCCGCCCACTTGGAGGAGTGTATATAAGCACCGTTCGGAGCAGGAGCTCTCAGTCTCGATGCGGCCGTGGAAGGGGAAGCAGCTCCCCATGTGATGAAACTAAACTAAATTTAGATGCAATTCCTGTGTGCCAGACCTGAAGAAGGCACAAAAGGTGCCGAAACGTTGTCGATGGCCACACAGATGAACAAAACCTAGCGCAAAATGACGCCGGTACAAAACCAATTGGAAACAAATAGTAATTTACCCACGCTCTACCCAAATAGGAGAGCGCATGGATGCCGCACAGAGCAAGATGCTCTCGCTCCACCCAGATAGGGGAGTCGATGAATTAGGTGCGAGGTACGAATATTTAGTTGAACGCAAGCGCAGCTGCCAATCTTACATGCCAAATCGAGACTCACTTATTAATTATATAACAAAGGCGACCGGATAGGTAAAGTGCAATCAAGAAACAAACTTACAATAAGCACAAACACGTGTTCAAGGTCACAAACGATCTTTATTAAGCCCTAATTGGTCCTGGCCAGCATGGCGGGTGCGGCCGCAACGGGCAGGATGCTCTGGAGCTGGTTGTGGGGTGCGGGCCAGGATGGTAGGACCGTGCCTTTGTTCCTCTCCTTCGGGGGAGGAACTCTTTACCTAATCCTAACTCGCCTGTGCCACCTCCAGTGCGCCCCCCCCACGTTTCCGGTTTCCATCGAGCTCCTGTTACGTCTGTGTGCTGTCCCCTAAACTGGTCTTATCCCAGCCCTAATCCTAACCTATCCCCCATCCTAACCTAACCCCCGACCCTAACCCTAATCCTAACCCTAACCCTAACCCTAACCTTAACCCTAACCCTAACCCTAACCTGACCCCATTTCCCGACAAGACAAAAACGTCAACCTGCAAGTTAAATTTGAAAATAAACAAGTCAAAATCTGAACGTAAACACAAATTTGAACAATAATGGCAAATAAGCACTATTTGAGACCAAAAGGCAGTTAAAAGTAAATACTTACCTCAAATAAAACCACAATACTCACCCAAAACAAAAACAAAAAATGTGCATACCTATCAAATTGAATGTAAACAATTGCAAATAAGCATTATTTGGGACAAAAAAAAAAAAGCAAAAAAAGCAGTTAAAAGTAAAATACTTACCTTAATTAAAACCATAATACTTACCCAAAACAAAAAAATACCCCATTTACCGACAAGACAAAAACGTCAACCTGCAAGTTAAATTTGAAAATAAACAAGTCAAAATCTGAACGTAAACACAAATTTGAACAAAAAATAATGGCAAATAAGCACTATTTGAGACCAAAATGCAGTTAAAAGTAAATACTTACCTCAAATAAAACCACAATACTCACCCAAAACAAAAAAAATGTGCATACCTATCAAATTGAATGTAAACAATTGCAAATAAGCATTATTTGGGACAAAAAAAAGCAAAAAAAGCAGTTAAAAGTAAAATACTTACCTTAATTAAAACCATAATACTATCAAATTGAATGTAAACAATTGCAAATAAGCATTATTTGGGACAAAAAAAGCAAAAAAAGCAGTTAAAAGTAAAATACTTACCTTAATTAAAACCATAATACTTACCCAAAACAAAAAAATATACTTACCTATTCCGGAGATCACAAATCCACGCCCAATCGGTGCCTGCAAGAAAACAAGTTACCATGTTAAAGAAACAAGCGCAAATCGCTGGCTCCGCCCACTTGGAGGAGTGTATATAAGCACCGTTCGGAGCAGGAGCTCTCAGTCTCGATGCGGCCGTGGAAGGGGAAGCAGCTCCCCATGTGATGAAACTAAACTAAATTTAGATGCAATTCCTGTGTGCCAGACCTGAAGAAGGCACAAAAGGTGCCGAAACGTTGTCGATGGCCACACAGATGAACAAAACCTAGCGCAAAATGACGCCGGTACAAAACCAATTGGAAACAAATAGTAATTTACCCACGCTCTACCCAAATAGGAGAGCGCATGGATGCCGCACAGAGCAAGATGCTCTCGCTCCACCCAGATAGGGGAGTCGATGAATTAGGTGCGAGGTACGAATATTTAGTTGAACGCAAGCGCAGCTGCCAATCTTACATGCCAAATCGAGACTCACTTATTAATTATATAACAAAGGCGACCGGATAGGTAAAGTGCAATCAAGAAACAAACTTACAATAAGCACAAACACGTGTTCAAGGTCACAAACGATCTTTATTAAGCCCTAATTGGTCCTGGCCAGCATGGCGGGTGCGGCCGCAACGGGCAGGATGCTCTGGAGCTGGTTGTGGGGTGCGGGCCAGGATGGTAGGACCGTGCCTTTGTTCCTCTCCTTCGGGGGAGGAACTCTTTACCTAATCCTAACTCGCCTGTGCCACCTCCAGTGCGCCCCCCCCACGTTTCCGGTTTCCATCGAGCTCCTGTTACGTCTGTGTGCTGTCCCCTAAACTGGTCTTATCCCAGCCCTAATCCTAACCTATCCCCCATCCTAACCTAACCCCCGACCCTAACCCTAATCCTAACCCTAACCCTAACCCTAACCTTAACCCTAACCCTAACCCTAACCTGACCCCATTTCCCGACAAGACAAAAACGTCAACCTGCAAGTTAAATTTGAAAATAAACAAGTCAAAATCTGAACGTAAACACAAATTTGAACAATAATGGCAAATAAGCACTATTTGAGACCAAAAGGCAGTTAAAAGTAAATACTTACCTCAAATAAAACCACAATACTCACCCAAAACAAAAACAAAAAATGTGCATACCTATCAAATTGAATGTAAACAATTGCAAATAAGCATTATTTGGGACAAAAAAAAAAAAGCAAAAAAAGCAGTTAAAAGTAAAATACTTACCTTAATTAAAACCATAATACTTACCCAAAACAAAAAAATACCCCATTTACCGACAAGACAAAAACGTCAACCTGCAAGTTAAATTTGAAAATAAACAAGTCAAAATCTGAACGTAAACACAAATTTGAACAAAAAATAATGGCAAATAAGCACTATTTGAGACCAAAATGCAGTTAAAAGTAAATACTTACCTCAAATAAAACCACAATACTCACCCAAAACAAAAACAAAAAATGTGCATACCTATCAAATTGAATGTAAACAATTGCAAATAAGCATTATTTGGGACAAAAAAAAGCAAAAAAAGCAGTTAAAAGTAAAATACTTACCTTAATTAAAACCATAATACTATCAAATTGAATGTAAACAATTGCAAATAAGCATTATTTGGGACAAAAAAAGCAAAAAAAGCAGTTAAAAGTAAAATACTTACCTTAATTAAAACCATAATACTTACCCAAAACAAAAAAATATACTTACCTATTCCGGAGATCACAAATCCACGCCCAATCGGTGCCTGCAAGAAAACAAGTTACCATGTTAAAGAAACAAGCGCAAATCGCTGGCTCCGCCCACTTGGAGGAGTGTATATAAGCACCGTTCGGAGCAGGAGCTCTCAGTCTCGATGCGGCCGTGGAAGGGGAAGCAGCTCCCCATGTGATGAAACTAAACTAAATTTAGATGCAATTCCTGTGTGCCAGACCTGAAGAAGGCACAAAAGGTGCCGAAACGTTGTCGATGGCCACACAGATGAACAAAACCTAGCGCAAAATGACGCCGGTACAAAACCAATTGGAAACAAATAGTAATTTACCCACGCTCTACCCAAATAGGAGAGCGCATGGATGCCGCACAGAGCAAGATGCTCTCGCTCCACCCAGATAGGGGAGTCGATGAATTAGGTGCGAGGTACGAATATTTAGTTGAACGCAAGCGCAGCTGCCAATCTTACATGCCAAATCGAGACTCACTTATTAATTATATAACAAAGGCGACCGGATAGGTAAAGTGCAATCAAGAAACAAACTTACAATAAGCACAAACACGTGTTCAAGGTCACAAACGATCTTTATTAAGCCCTAATTGGTCCTGGCCAGCATGGCGGGTGCGGCCGCAACGGGCAGGATGCTCTGGAGCTGGTTGTGGGGTGCGGGCCAGGATGGTAGGACCGTGCCTTTGTTCCTCTCCTTCGGGGGAGGAACTCTTTACCTAATCCTAACTCGCCTGTGCCACCTCCAGTGCGCCCCCCCCACGTTTCCGGTTTCCATCGAGCTCCTGTTACGTCTGTGTGCTGTCCCCTAAACTGGTCTTATCCCAGCCCTAATCCTAACCTATCCCCCATCCTAACCTAACCCCCGACCCTAACCCTAATCCTAACCCTAACCCTAACCCTAACCTTAACCCTAACCCTAACCCTAACCTGACCCCATTTCCCGACAAGACAAAAACGTCAACCTGCAAGTTAAATTTGAAAATAAACAAGTCAAAATCTGAACGTAAACACAAATTTGAACAATAATGGCAAATAAGCACTATTTGAGACCAAAAGGCAGTTAAAAGTAAATACTTACCTCAAATAAAACCACAATACTCACCCAAAACAAAAACAAAAAATGTGCATACCTATCAAATTGAATGTAAACAATTGCAAATAAGCATTATTTGGGACAAAAAAAAAAAAGCAAAAAAAGCAGTTAAAAGTAAAATACTTACCTTAATTAAAACCATAATACTTACCCAAAACAAAAAAATACCCCATTTACCGACAAGACAAAAACGTCAACCTGCAAGTTAAATTTGAAAATAAACAAGTCAAAATCTGAACGTAAACACAAATTTGAACAAAAAATAATGGCAAATAAGCACTATTTGAGACCAAAATGCAGTTAAAAGTAAATACTTACCTCAAATAAAACCACAATACTCACCCAAAACAAAAAAAATGTGCATACCTATCAAATTGAATGTAAACAATTGCAAATAAGCATTATTTGGGACAAAAAAAAGCAAAAAAAGCAGTTAAAAGTAAAATACTTACCTTAATTAAAACCATAATACTATCAAATTGAATGTAAACAATTGCAAATAAGCATTATTTGGGACAAAAAAAGCAAAAAAAGCAGTTAAAAGTAAAATACTTACCTTAATTAAAACCATAATACTTACCCAAAACAAAAAAATATACTTACCTATTCCGGAGATCACAAATCCACGCCCAATCGGTGCCTGCAAGAAAACAAGTTACCATGTTAAAGAAACAAGCGCAAATCGCTGGCTCCGCCCACTTGGAGGAGTGTATATAAGCACCGTTCGGAGCAGGAGCTCTCAGTCTCGATGCGGCCGTGGAAGGGGAAGCAGCTCCCCATGTGATGAAACTAAACTAAATTTAGATGCAATTCCTGTGTGCCAGACCTGAAGAAGGCACAAAAGGTGCCGAAACGTTGTCGATGGCCACACAGATGAACAAAACCTAGCGCAAAATGACGCCGGTACAAAACCAATTGGAAACAAATAGTAATTTACCCACGCTCTACCCAAATAGGAGAGCGCATGGATGCCGCACAGAGCAAGATGCTCTCGCTCCACCCAGATAGGGGAGTCGATGAATTAGGTGCGAGGTACGAATATTTAGTTGAACGCAAGCGCAGCTGCCAATCTTACATGCCAAATCGAGACTCACTTATTAATTATATAACAAAGGCGACCGGATAGGTAAAGTGCAATCAAGAAACAAACTTACAATAAGCACAAACACGTGTTCAAGGTCACAAACGATCTTTATTAAGCCCTAATTGGTCCTGGCCAGCATGGCGGGTGCGGCCGCAACGGGCAGGATGCTCTGGAGCTGGTTGTGGGGTGCGGGCCAGGATGGTAGGACCGTGCCTTTGTTCCTCTCCTTCGGGGGAGGAACTCTTTACCTAATCCTAACTCGCCTGTGCCACCTCCAGTGCGCCCCCCCCACGTTTCCGGTTTCCATCGAGCTCCTGTTACGTCTGTGTGCTGTCCCCTAAACTGGTCTTATCCCAGCCCTAATCCTAACCTATCCCCCATCCTAACCTAACCCCCGACCCTAACCCTAATCCTAACCCTAACCCTAACCCTAACCTTAACCCTAACCCTAACCCTAACCTGACCCCATTTCCCGACAAGACAAAAACGTCAACCTGCAAGTTAAATTTGAAAATAAACAAGTCAAAATCTGAACGTAAACACAAATTTGAACAATAATGGCAAATAAGCACTATTTGAGACCAAAAGGCAGTTAAAAGTAAATACTTACCTCAAATAAAACCACAATACTCACCCAAAACAAAAACAAAAAATGTGCATACCTATCAAATTGAATGTAAACAATTGCAAATAAGCATTATTTGGGACAAAAAAAAAAAAGCAAAAAAAGCAGTTAAAAGTAAAATACTTACCTTAATTAAAACCATAATACTTACCCAAAACAAAAAAATACCCCATTTACCGACAAGACAAAAACGTCAACCTGCAAGTTAAATTTGAAAATAAACAAGTCAAAATCTGAACGTAAACACAAATTTGAACAAAAAATAATGGCAAATAAGCACTATTTGAGACCAAAATGCAGTTAAAAGTAAATACTTACCTCAAATAAAACCACAATACTCACCCAAAACAAAAACAAAAAATGTGCATACCTATCAAATTGAATGTAAACAATTGCAAATAAGCATTATTTGGGACAAAAAAAAGCAAAAAAAGCAGTTAAAAGTAAAATACTTACCTTAATTAAAACCATAATACTATCAAATTGAATGTAAACAATTGCAAATAAGCATTATTTGGGACAAAAAAAGCAAAAAAAGCAGTTAAAAGTAAAATACTTACCTTAATTAAAACCATAATACTTACCCAAAACAAAAAAATATACTTACCTATTCCGGAGATCACAAATCCACGCCCAATCGGTGCCTGCAAGAAAACAAGTTACCATGTTAAAGAAACAAGCGCAAATCGCTGGCTCCGCCCACTTGGAGGAGTGTATATAAGCACCGTTCGGAGCAGGAGCTCTCAGTCTCGATGCGGCCGTGGAAGGGGAAGCAGCTCCCCATGTGATGAAACTAAACTAAATTTAGATGCAATTCCTGTGTGCCAGACCTGAAGAAGGCACAAAAGGTGCCGAAACGTTGTCGATGGCCACACAGATGAACAAAACCTAGCGCAAAATGACGCCGGTACAAAACCAATTGGAAACAAATAGTAATTTACCCACGCTCTACCCAAATAGGAGAGCGCATGGATGCCGCACAGAGCAAGATGCTCTCGCTCCACCCAGATAGGGGAGTCGATGAATTAGGTGCGAGGTACGAATATTTAGTTGAACGCAAGCGCAGCTGCCAATCTTACATGCCAAATCGAGACTCACTTATTAATTATATAACAAAGGCGACCGGATAGGTAAAGTGCAATCAAGAAACAAACTTACAATAAGCACAAACACGTGTTCAAGGTCACAAACGATCTTTATTAAGCCCTAATTGGTCCTGGCCAGCATGGCGGGTGCGGCCGCAACGGGCAGGATGCTCTGGAGCTGGTTGTGGGGTGCGGGCCAGGATGGTAGGACCGTGCCTTTGTTCCTCTCCTTCGGGGGAGGAACTCTTTACCTAATCCTAACTCGCCTGTGCCACCTCCAGTGCGCCCCCCCCACGTTTCCGGTTTCCATCGAGCTCCTGTTACGTCTGTGTGCTGTCCCCTAAACTGGTCTTATCCCAGCCCTAATCCTAACCTATCCCCCATCCTAACCTAACCCCCGACCCTAACCCTAATCCTAACCCTAACCCTAACCCTAACCTTAACCCTAACCCTAACCCTAACCTGACCCCATTTCCCGACAAGACAAAAACGTCAACCTGCAAGTTAAATTTGAAAATAAACAAGTCAAAATCTGAACGTAAACACAAATTTGAACAATAATGGCAAATAAGCACTATTTGAGACCAAAAGGCAGTTAAAAGTAAATACTTACCTCAAATAAAACCACAATACTCACCCAAAACAAAAACAAAAAATGTGCATACCTATCAAATTGAATGTAAACAATTGCAAATAAGCATTATTTGGGACAAAAAAAAAAAGCAAAAAAAGCAGTTAAAAGTAAAATACTTACCTTAATTAAAACCATAATACTTACCCAAAACAAAAAAATACCCCATTTACCGACAAGACAAAAACGTCAACCTGCAAGTTAAATTTGAAAATAAACAAGTCAAAATCTGAACGTAAACACAAATTTGAACAAAAAATAATGGCAAATAAGCACTATTTGAGACCAAAATGCAGTTAAAAGTAAATACTTACCTCAAATAAAACCACAATACTCACCCAAAACAAAAACAAAAAATGTGCATACCTATCAAATTGAATGTAAACAATTGCAAATAAGCATTATTTGGGACAAAAAAAAGCAAAAAAAGCAGTTAAAAGTAAAATACTTACCTTAATTAAAACCATAATACTATCAAATTGAATGTAAACAATTGCAAATAAGCATTATTTGGGACAAAAAAAGCAAAAAAAGCAGTTAAAAGTAAAATACTTACCTTAATTAAAACCATAATACTTACCCAAAACAAAAAAATATACTTACCTATTCCGGAGATCACAAATCCACGCCCAATCGGTGCCTGCAAGAAAACAAGTTACCATGTTAAAGAAACAAGCGCAAATCGCTGGCTCCGCCCACTTGGAGGAGTGTATATAAGCACCGTTCGGAGCAGGAGCTCTCAGTCTCGATGCGGCCGTGGAAGGGGAAGCAGCTCCCCATGTGATGAAACTAAACTAAATTTAGATGCAATTCCTGTGTGCCAGACCTGAAGAAGGCACAAAAGGTGCCGAAACGTTGTCGATGGCCACACAGATGAACAAAACCTAGCGCAAAATGACGCCGGTACAAAACCAATTGGAAACAAATAGTAATTTACCCACGCTCTACCCAAATAGGAGAGCGCATGGATGCCGCACAGAGCAAGATGCTCTCGCTCCACCCAGATAGGGGAGTCGATGAATTAGGTGCGAGGTACGAATATTTAGTTGAACGCAAGCGCAGCTGCCAATCTTACATGCCAAATCGAGACTCACTTATTAATTATATAACAAAGGCGACCGGATAGGTAAAGTGCAATCAAGAAACAAACTTACAATAAGCACAAACACGTGTTCAAGGTCACAAACGATCTTTATTAAGCCCTAATTGGTCCTGGCCAGCATGGCGGGTGCGGCCGCAACGGGCAGGATGCTCTGGAGCTGGTTGTGGGGTGCGGGCCAGGATGGTAGGACCGTGCCTTTGTTCCTCTCCTTCGGGGGAGGAACTCTTTACCTAATCCTAACTCGCCTGTGCCACCTCCAGTGCGCCCCCCCCACGTTTCCGGTTTCCATCGAGCTCCTGTTACGTCTGTGTGCTGTCCCCTAAACTGGTCTTATCCCAGCCCTAATCCTAACCTATCCCCCATCCTAACCTAACCCCCGACCCTAACCCTAATCCTAACCCTAACCCTAACCCTAACCTTAACCCTAACCCTAACCCTAACCTGACCCCATTTCCCGACAAGACAAAAACGTCAACCTGCAAGTTAAATTTGAAAATAAACAAGTCAAAATCTGAACGTAAACACAAATTTGAACAATAATGGCAAATAAGCACTATTTGAGACCAAAAGGCAGTTAAAAGTAAATACTTACCTCAAATAAAACCACAATACTCACCCAAAACAAAAACAAAAAATGTGCATACCTATCAAATTGAATGTAAACAATTGCAAATAAGCATTATTTGGGACAAAAAAAAAAAGCAAAAAAAGCAGTTAAAAGTAAAATACTTACCTTAATTAAAACCATAATACTTACCCAAAACAAAAAAATACCCCATTTACCGACAAGACAAAAACGTCAACCTGCAAGTTAAATTTGAAAATAAACAAGTCAAAATCTGAACGTAAACACAAATTTGAACAAAAAATAATGGCAAATAAGCACTATTTGAGACCAAAATGCAGTTAAAAGTAAATACTTACCTCAAATAAAACCACAATACTCACCCAAAACAAAAAAAATGTGCATACCTATCAAATTGAATGTAAACAATTGCAAATAAGCATTATTTGGGACAAAAAAAAGCAAAAAAAGCAGTTAAAAGTAAAATACTTACCTTAATTAAAACCATAATACTATCAAATTGAATGTAAACAATTGCAAATAAGCATTATTTGGGACAAAAAAGCAAAAAAAGCAGTTAAAAGTAAAATACTTACCTTAATTAAAACCATAATACTTACCCAAAACAAAAAAATATACTTACCTATTCCGGAGATCACAAATCCACGCCCAATCGGTGCCTGCAAGAAAACAAGTTACCATGTTAAAGAAACAAGCGCAAATCGCTGGCTCCGCCCACTTGGAGGAGTGTATATAAGCACCGTTCGGAGCAGGAGCTCTCAGTCTCGATGCGGCCGTGGAAGGGGAAGCAGCTCCCCATGTGATGAAACTAAACTAAATTTAGATGCAATTCCTGTGTGCCAGACCTGAAGAAGGCACAAAAGGTGCCGAAACGTTGTCGATGGCCACACAGATGAACAAAACCTAGCGCAAAATGACGCCGGTACAAAACCAATTGGAAACAAATAGTAATTTACCCACGCTCTACCCAAATAGGAGAGCGCATGGATGCCGCACAGAGCAAGATGCTCTCGCTCCACCCAGATAGGGGAGTCGATGAATTAGGTGCGAGGTACGAATATTTAGTTGAACGCAAGCGCAGCTGCCAATCTTACATGCCAAATCGAGACTCACTTATTAATTATATAACAAAGGCGACCGGATAGGTAAAGTGCAATCAAGAAACAAACTTACAATAAGCACAAACACGTGTTCAAGGTCACAAACGATCTTTATTAAGCCCTAATTGGTCCTGGCCAGCATGGCGGGTGCGGCCGCAACGGGCAGGATGCTCTGGAGCTGGTTGTGGGGTGCGGGCCAGGATGGTAGGACCGTGCCTTTGTTCCTCTCCTTCGGGGGAGGAACTCTTTACCTAATCCTAACTCGCCTGTGCCACCTCCAGTGCGCCCCCCCCACGTTTCCGGTTTCCATCGAGCTCCTGTTACGTCTGTGTGCTGTCCCCTAAACTGGTCTTATCCCAGCCCTAATCCTAACCTATCCCCCATCCTAACCTAACCCCCGACCCTAACCCTAATCCTAACCCTAACCCTAACCCTAACCTTAACCCTAACCCTAACCCTAACCTGACCCCATTTCCCGACAAGACAAAAACGTCAACCTGCAAGTTAAATTTGAAAATAAACAAGTCAAAATCTGAACGTAAACACAAATTTGAACAATAATGGCAAATAAGCACTATTTGAGACCAAAAGGCAGTTAAAAGTAAATACTTACCTCAAATAAAACCACAATACTCACCCAAAACAAAAACAAAAAATGTGCATACCTATCAAATTGAATGTAAACAATTGCAAATAAGCATTATTTGGGACAAAAAAAAAAAGCAAAAAAAGCAGTTAAAAGTAAAATACTTACCTTAATTAAAACCATAATACTTACCCAAAACAAAAAAATACCCCATTTACCGACAAGACAAAAACGTCAACCTGCAAGTTAAATTTGAAAATAAACAAGTCAAAATCTGAACGTAAACACAAATTTGAACAAAAAATAATGGCAAATAAGCACTATTTGAGACCAAAATGCAGTTAAAAGTAAATACTTACCTCAAATAAAACCACAATACTCACCCAAAACAAAAAAAATGTGCATACCTATCAAATTGAATGTAAACAATTGCAAATAAGCATTATTTGGGACAAAAAAAAGCAAAAAAAGCAGTTAAAAGTAAAATACTTACCTTAATTAAAACCATAATACTATCAAATTGAATGTAAACAATTGCAAATAAGCATTATTTGGGACAAAAAAAGCAAAAAAAGCAGTTAAAAGTAAAATACTTACCTTAATTAAAACCATAATACTTACCCAAAACAAAAAAATATACTTACCTATTCCGGAGATCACAAATCCACGCCCAATCGGTGCCTGCAAGAAAACAAGTTACCATGTTAAAGAAACAAGCGCAAATCGCTGGCTCCGCCCACTTGGAGGAGTGTATATAAGCACCGTTCGGAGCAGGAGCTCTCAGTCTCGATGCGGCCGTGGAAGGGGAAGCAGCTCCCCATGTGATGAAACTAAACTAAATTTAGATGCAATTCCTGTGTGCCAGACCTGAAGAAGGCACAAAAGGTGCCGAAACGTTGTCGATGGCCACACAGATGAACAAAACCTAGCGCAAAATGACGCCGGTACAAAACCAATTGGAAACAAATAGTAATTTACCCACGCTCTACCCAAATAGGAGAGCGCATGGATGCCGCACAGAGCAAGATGCTCTCGCTCCACCCAGATAGGGGAGTCGATGAATTAGGTGCGAGGTACGAATATTTAGTTGAACGCAAGCGCAGCTGCCAATCTTACATGCCAAATCGAGACTCACTTATTAATTATATAACAAAGGCGACCGGATAGGTAAAGTGCAATCAAGAAACAAACTTACAATAAGCACAAACACGTGTTCAAGGTCACAAACGATCTTTATTAAGCCCTAATTGGTCCTGGCCAGCATGGCGGGTGCGGCCGCAACGGGCAGGATGCTCTGGAGCTGGTTGTGGGGTGCGGGCCAGGATGGTAGGACCGTGCCTTTGTTCCTCTCCTTCGGGGGAGGAACTCTTTACCTAATCCTAACTCGCCTGTGCCACCTCCAGTGCGCCCCCCCCACGTTTCCGGTTTCCATCGAGCTCCTGTTACGTCTGTGTGCTGTCCCCTAAACTGGTCTTATCCCAGCCCTAATCCTAACCTATCCCCCATCCTAACCTAACCCCCGACCCTAACCCTAATCCTAACCCTAACCCTAACCCTAACCTTAACCCTAACCCTAACCTGACCCCATTTCCCGACAAGACAAAAACGTCAACCTGCAAGTTAAATTTGAAAATAAACAAGTCAAAATCTGAACGTAAACACAAATTTGAACAATAATGGCAAATAAGCACTATTTGAGACCAAAAGGCAGTTAAAAGTAAATACTTACCTCAAATAAAACCACAATACTCACCCAAAACAAAAACAAAAAATGTGCATACCTATCAAATTGAATGTAAACAATTGCAAATAAGCATTATTTGGGACAAAAAAAAAAAAAGCAAAAAAAGCAGTTAAAAGTAAAATACTTACCTTAATTAAAACCATAATACTTACCCAAAACAAAAAAATACCCCATTTACCGACAAGACAAAAACGTCAACCTGCAAGTTAAATTTGAAAATAAACAAGTCAAAATCTGAACGTAAACACAAATTTGAACAAAAAATAATGGCAAATAAGCACTATTTGAGACCAAAATGCAGTTAAAAGTAAATACTTACCTCAAATAAAACCACAATACTCACCCAAAACAAAAAAAATGTGCATACCTATCAAATTGAATGTAAACAATTGCAAATAAGCATTATTTGGGACAAAAAAAAGCAAAAAAAGCAGTTAAAAGTAAAATACTTACCTTAATTAAAACCATAATACTATCAAATTGAATGTAAACAATTGCAAATAAGCATTATTTGGGACAAAAAAAGCAAAAAAAGCAGTTAAAAGTAAAATACTTACCTTAATTAAAACCATAATACTTACCCAAAACAAAAAAATATACTTACCTATTCCGGAGATCACAAATCCACGCCCAATCGGTGCCTGCAAGAAAACAAGTTACCATGTTAAAGAAACAAGCGCAAATCGCTGGCTCCGCCCACTTGGAGGAGTGTATATAAGCACCGTTCGGAGCAGGAGCTCTCAGTCTCGATGCGGCCGTGGAAGGGGAAGCAGCTCCCCATGTGATGAAACTAAACTAAATTTAGATGCAATTCCTGTGTGCCAGACCTGAAGAAGGCACAAAAGGTGCCGAAACGTTGTCGATGGCCACACAGATGAACAAAACCTAGCGCAAAATGACGCCGGTACAAAACCAATTGGAAACAAATAGTAATTTACCCACGCTCTACCCAAATAGGAGAGCGCATGGATGCCGCACAGAGCAAGATGCTCTCGCTCCACCCAGATAGGGGAGTCGATGAATTAGGTGCGAGGTACGAATATTTAGTTGAACGCAAGCGCAGCTGCCAATCTTACATGCCAAATCGAGACTCACTTATTAATTATATAACAAAGGCGACCGGATAGGTAAAGTGCAATCAAGAAACAAACTTACAATAAGCACAAACACGTGTTCAAGGTCACAAACGATCTTTATTAAGCCCTAATTGGTCCTGGCCAGCATGGCGGGTGCGGCCGCAACGGGCAGGATGCTCTGGAGCTGGTTGTGGGGTGCGGGCCAGGATGGTAGGACCGTGCCTTTGTTCCTCTCCTTCGGGGGAGGAACTCTTTACCTAATCCTAACTCGCCTGTGCCACCTCCAGTGCGCCCCCCCCACGTTTCCGGTTTCCATCGAGCTCCTGTTACGTCTGTGTGCTGTCCCCTAAACTGGTCTTATCCCAGCCCTAATCCTAACCTATCCCCCATCCTAACCTAACCCCCGACCCTAACCCTAATCCTAACCCTAACCCTAACCCTAACCTTAACCCTAACCCTAACCCTAACCTGACCCCATTTCCCGACAAGACAAAAACGTCAACCTGCAAGTTAAATTTGAAAATAAACAAGTCAAAATCTGAACGTAAACACAAATTTGAACAATAATGGCAAATAAGCACTATTTGAGACCAAAAGGCAGTTAAAAGTAAATACTTACCTCAAATAAAACCACAATACTCACCCAAAACAAAAACAAAAAATGTGCATACCTATCAAATTGAATGTAAACAATTGCAAATAAGCATTATTTGGGACAAAAAAAAAAAAAGCAAAAAAAGCAGTTAAAAGTAAAATACTTACCTTAATTAAAACCATAATACTTACCCAAAACAAAAAAATACCCCATTTACCGACAAGACAAAAACGTCAACCTGCAAGTTAAATTTGAAAATAAACAAGTCAAAATCTGAACGTAAACACAAATTTGAACAAAAAATAATGGCAAATAAGCACTATTTGAGACCAAAATGCAGTTAAAAGTAAATACTTACCTCAAATAAAACCACAATACTCACCCAAAACAAAAAAAATGTGCATACCTATCAAATTGAATGTAAACAATTGCAAATAAGCATTATTTGGGACAAAAAAAAGCAAAAAAAGCAGTTAAAAGTAAAATACTTACCTTAATTAAAACCATAATACTATCAAATTGAATGTAAACAATTGCAAATAAGCATTATTTGGGACAAAAAAAGCAAAAAAAGCAGTTAAAAGTAAAATACTTACCTTAATTAAAACCATAATACTTACCCAAAACAAAAAAATATACTTACCTATTCCGGAGATCACAAATCCACGCCCAATCGGTGCCTGCAAGAAAACAAGTTACCATGTTAAAGAAACAAGCGCAAATCGCTGGCTCCGCCCACTTGGAGGAGTGTATATAAGCACCGTTCGGAGCAGGAGCTCTCAGTCTCGATGCGGCCGTGGAAGGGGAAGCAGCTCCCCATGTGATGAAACTAAACTAAATTTAGATGCAATTCCTGTGTGCCAGACCTGAAGAAGGCACAAAAGGTGCCGAAACGTTGTCGATGGCCACACAGATGAACAAAACCTAGCGCAAAATGACGCCGGTACAAAACCAATTGGAAACAAATAGTAATTTACCCACGCTCTACCCAAATAGGAGAGCGCATGGATGCCGCACAGAGCAAGATGCTCTCGCTCCACCCAGATAGGGGAGTCGATGAATTAGGTGCGAGGTACGAATATTTAGTTGAACGCAAGCGCAGCTGCCAATCTTACATGCCAAATCGAGACTCACTTATTAATTATATAACAAAGGCGACCGGATAGGTAAAGTGCAATCAAGAAACAAACTTACAATAAGCACAAACACGTGTTCAAGGTCACAAACGATCTTTATTAAGCCCTAATTGGTCCTGGCCAGCATGGCGGGTGCGGCCGCAACGGGCAGGATGCTCTGGAGCTGGTTGTGGGGTGCGGGCCAGGATGGTAGGACCGTGCCTTTGTTCCTCTCCTTCGGGGGAGGAACTCTTTACCTAATCCTAACTCGCCTGTGCCACCTCCAGTGCGCCCCCCCCACGTTTCCGGTTTCCATCGAGCTCCTGTTACGTCTGTGTGCTGTCCCCTAAACTGGTCTTATCCCAGCCCTAATCCTAACCTATCCCCCATCCTAACCTAACCCCCGACCCTAACCCTAATCCTAACCCTAACCCTAACCCTAACCTTAACCCTAACCCTAACCCTAACCTGACCCCATTTCCCGACAAGACAAAAACGTCAACCTGCAAGTTAAATTTGAAAATAAACAAGTCAAAATCTGAACGTAAACACAAATTTGAACAATAATGGCAAATAAGCACTATTTGAGACCAAAAGGCAGTTAAAAGTAAATACTTACCTCAAATAAAACCACAATACTCACCCAAAACAAAAACAAAAAATGTGCATACCTATCAAATTGAATGTAAACAATTGCAAATAAGCATTATTTGGGACAAAAAAAAAAAAGCAAAAAAAGCAGTTAAAAGTAAAATACTTACCTTAATTAAAACCATAATACTTACCCAAAACAAAAAAATACCCCATTTACCGACAAGACAAAAACGTCAACCTGCAAGTTAAATTTGAAAATAAACAAGTCAAAATCTGAACGTAAACACAAATTTGAACAAAAAATAATGGCAAATAAGCACTATTTGAGACCAAAATGCAGTTAAAAGTAAATACTTACCTCAAATAAAACCACAATACTCACCCAAAACAAAAAAAATGTGCATACCTATCAAATTGAATGTAAACAATTGCAAATAAGCATTATTTGGGACAAAAAAAAGCAAAAAAAGCAGTTAAAAGTAAAATACTTACCTTAATTAAAACCATAATACTATCAAATTGAATGTAAACAATTGCAAATAAGCATTATTTGGGACAAAAAAAGCAAAAAAAGCAGTTAAAAGTAAAATACTTACCTTAATTAAAACCATAATACTTACCCAAAACAAAAAAATATACTTACCTATTCCGGAGATCACAAATCCACGCCCAATCGGTGCCTGCAAGAAAACAAGTTACCATGTTAAAGAAACAAGCGCAAATCGCTGGCTCCGCCCACTTGGAGGAGTGTATATAAGCACCGTTCGGAGCAGGAGCTCTCAGTCTCGATGCGGCCGTGGAAGGGGAAGCAGCTCCCCATGTGATGAAACTAAACTAAATTTAGATGCAATTCCTGTGTGCCAGACCTGAAGAAGGCACAAAAGGTGCCGAAACGTTGTCGATGGCCACACAGATGAACAAAACCTAGCGCAAAATGACGCCGGTACAAAACCAATTGGAAACAAATAGTAATTTACCCACGCTCTACCCAAATAGGAGAGCGCATGGATGCCGCACAGAGCAAGATGCTCTCGCTCCACCCAGATAGGGGAGTCGATGAATTAGGTGCGAGGTACGAATATTTAGTTGAACGCAAGCGCAGCTGCCAATCTTACATGCCAAATCGAGACTCACTTATTAATTATATAACAAAGGCGACCGGATAGGTAAAGTGCAATCAAGAAACAAACTTACAATAAGCACAAACACGTGTTCAAGGTCACAAACGATCTTTATTAAGCCCTAATTGGTCCTGGCCAGCATGGCGGGTGCGGCCGCAACGGGCAGGATGCTCTGGAGCTGGTTGTGGGGTGCGGGCCAGGATGGTAGGACCGTGCCTTTGTTCCTCTCCTTCGGGGGAGGAACTCTTTACCTAATCCTAACTCGCCTGTGCCACCTCCAGTGCGCCCCCCCCACGTTTCCGGTTTCCATCGAGCTCCTGTTACGTCTGTGTGCTGTCCCCTAAACTGGTCTTATCCCAGCCCTAATCCTAACCTATCCCCCATCCTAACCTAACCCCCGACCCTAACCCTAATCCTAACCCTAACCCTAACCCTAACCTTAACCCTAACCCTAACCCTAACCTGACCCCATTTCCCGACAAGACAAAAACGTCAACCTGCAAGTTAAATTTGAAAATAAACAAGTCAAAATCTGAACGTAAACACAAATTTGAACAATAATGGCAAATAAGCACTATTTGAGACCAAAAGGCAGTTAAAAGTAAATACTTACCTCAAATAAAACCACAATACTCACCCAAAACAAAAACAAAAAATGTGCATACCTATCAAATTGAATGTAAACAATTGCAAATAAGCATTATTTGGGACAAAAAAAAAAGCAAAAAAAGCAGTTAAAAGTAAAATACTTACCTTAATTAAAACCATAATACTTACCCAAAACAAAAAAATACCCCATTTACCGACAAGACAAAAACGTCAACCTGCAAGTTAAATTTGAAAATAAACAAGTCAAAATCTGAACGTAAACACAAATTTGAACAAAAAATAATGGCAAATAAGCACTATTTGAGACCAAAATGCAGTTAAAAGTAAATACTTACCTCAAATAAAACCACAATACTCACCCAAAACAAAAAAAATGTGCATACCTATCAAATTGAATGTAAACAATTGCAAATAAGCATTATTTGGGACAAAAAAAAGCAAAAAAAGCAGTTAAAAGTAAAATACTTACCTTAATTAAAACCATAATACTATCAAATTGAATGTAAACAATTGCAAATAAGCATTATTTGGGACAAAAAAAGCAAAAAAAGCAGTTAAAAGTAAAATACTTACCTTAATTAAAACCATAATACTTACCCAAAACAAAAAAATATACTTACCTATTCCGGAGATCACAAATCCACGCCCAATCGGTGCCTGCAAGAAAACAAGTTACCATGTTAAAGAAACAAGCGCAAATCGCTGGCTCCGCCCACTTGGAGGAGTGTATATAAGCACCGTTCGGAGCAGGAGCTCTCAGTCTCGATGCGGCCGTGGAAGGGGAAGCAGCTCCCCATGTGATGAAACTAAACTAAATTTAGATGCAATTCCTGTGTGCCAGACCTGAAGAAGGCACAAAAGGTGCCGAAACGTTGTCGATGGCCACACAGATGAACAAAACCTAGCGCAAAATGACGCCGGTACAAAACCAATTGGAAACAAATAGTAATTTACCCACGCTCTACCCAAATAGGAGAGCGCATGGATGCCGCACAGAGCAAGATGCTCTCGCTCCACCCAGATAGGGGAGTCGATGAATTAGGTGCGAGGTACGAATATTTAGTTGAACGCAAGCGCAGCTGCCAATCTTACATGCCAAATCGAGACTCACTTATTAATTATATAACAAAGGCGACCGGATAGGTAAAGTGCAATCAAGAAACAAACTTACAATAAGCACAAACACGTGTTCAAGGTCACAAACGATCTTTATTAAGCCCTAATTGGTCCTGGCCAGCATGGCGGGTGCGGCCGCAACGGGCAGGATGCTCTGGAGCTGGTTGTGGGGTGCGGGCCAGGATGGTAGGACCGTGCCTTTGTTCCTCTCCTTCGGGGGAGGAACTCTTTACCTAATCCTAACTCGCCTGTGCCACCTCCAGTGCGCCCCCCCCACGTTTCCGGTTTCCATCGAGCTCCTGTTACGTCTGTGTGCTGTCCCCTAAACTGGTCTTATCCCAGCCCTAATCCTAACCTATCCCCCATCCTAACCTAACCCCCGACCCTAACCCTAATCCTAACCCTAACCCTAACCCTAACCTTAACCCTAACCCTAACCCTAACCTGACCCCATTTCCCGACAAGACAAAAACGTCAACCTGCAAGTTAAATTTGAAAATAAACAAGTCAAAATCTGAACGTAAACACAAATTTGAACAATAATGGCAAATAAGCACTATTTGAGACCAAAAGGCAGTTAAAAGTAAATACTTACCTCAAATAAAACCACAATACTCACCCAAAACAAAAACAAAAAATGTGCATACCTATCAAATTGAATGTAAACAATTGCAAATAAGCATTATTTGGGACAAAAAAAAAAAGCAAAAAAAGCAGTTAAAAGTAAAATACTTACCTTAATTAAAACCATAATACTTACCCAAAACAAAAAAATACCCCATTTACCGACAAGACAAAAACGTCAACCTGCAAGTTAAATTTGAAAATAAACAAGTCAAAATCTGAACGTAAACACAAATTTGAACAAAAAATAATGGCAAATAAGCACTATTTGAGACCAAAATGCAGTTAAAAGTAAATACTTACCTCAAATAAAACCACAATACTCACCCAAAACAAAAAAAATGTGCATACCTATCAAATTGAATGTAAACAATTGCAAATAAGCATTATTTGGGACAAAAAAAAGCAAAAAAAGCAGTTAAAAGTAAAATACTTACCTTAATTAAAACCATAATACTATCAAATTGAATGTAAACAATTGCAAATAAGCATTATTTGGGACAAAAAAAGCAAAAAAAGCAGTTAAAAGTAAAATACTTACCTTAATTAAAACCATAATACTTACCCAAAACAAAAAAATATACTTACCTATTCCGGAGATCACAAATCCACGCCCAATCGGTGCCTGCAAGAAAACAAGTTACCATGTTAAAGAAACAAGCGCAAATCGCTGGCTCCGCCCACTTGGAGGAGTGTATATAAGCACCGTTCGGAGCAGGAGCTCTCAGTCTCGATGCGGCCGTGGAAGGGGAAGCAGCTCCCCATGTGATGAAACTAAACTAAATTTAGATGCAATTCCTGTGTGCCAGACCTGAAGAAGGCACAAAAGGTGCCGAAACGTTGTCGATGGCCACACAGATGAACAAAACCTAGCGCAAAATGACGCCGGTACAAAACCAATTGGAAACAAATAGTAATTTACCCACGCTCTACCCAAATAGGAGAGCGCATGGATGCCGCACAGAGCAAGATGCTCTCGCTCCACCCAGATAGGGGAGTCGATGAATTAGGTGCGAGGTACGAATATTTAGTTGAACGCAAGCGCAGCTGCCAATCTTACATGCCAAATCGAGACTCACTTATTAATTATATAACAAAGGCGACCGGATAGGTAAAGTGCAATCAAGAAACAAACTTACAATAAGCACAAACACGTGTTCAAGGTCACAAACGATCTTTATTAAGCCCTAATTGGTCCTGGCCAGCATGGCGGGTGCGGCCGCAACGGGCAGGATGCTCTGGAGCTGGTTGTGGGGTGCGGGCCAGGATGGTAGGACCGTGCCTTTGTTCCTCTCCTTCGGGGGAGGAACTCTTTACCTAATCCTAACCCTAACCCTAACCCTAACCCTAACCCTAACCCTAACCCTAACCCTAACCCTAACCCTAGCCCCACTTCCCCTCCAACACCACGTCCGGATCCGGAGCCCGTGACTCCAATGGCGGAGCCCGTGACTCTATTGACGCCAATTCGGACCCAGTCGTCGCCGGCACCAAGTCGAGTTCCGGTGCCCGTGGCTCTGTTGACGCCAGTCCTGGCCCAGACTTCACCGACACCGAGTTCAGTTTCGGTGCCCTCGGCATCTTCCATGCCAGTCCAGGCCCAGAGGACGGTGGCTCGAGAGGGTTGGAAGAACCGAAAATCGGTCTTCTGTATGCCATCGCATTCGCGTAGCCCTACTGCACGTTGGGTTGACGGTCGAGGTCCGACTTCATATGAGGTCGGAGTGCTGAACCCGAACCCCGATCTGGACCCCATCATTGACCCAGTGGGAGAACCTGAACACGGGTCCTTCTCCGATGAGTCAACTGAATCCGATGATTCAACTGAATGGGAGCCCGAAGACCCCGACGAGATTTATGGGCCTCGATATAATCTTCGTTCTAAGCCCCACCCAAGCGGGACCTAAGCGTACTCCATGTCCTAACACCCAACCCTACCCCCAATCCTAACCCTAACCCTAACCCTAACCCCAACCCTAACCCTAACCCCAACCCTAACCCTAACCCTAACCCTAACCCTTACCTCAATCCAATTCCCTGTTTATGTCCTACTAGGAACAGAAATTCCGAACAGCAGGCTCAATTAACATAATTAGGACAAATTTATTAAAATCAATTCGGACTTACTTACCATAGATACCTACCTTGGATACTTACCTCAAATTGGTACCACGCCTCTGGTCCCCGGACCATGCCCACCTAAAAAATTAGAAAAGACAAAAATCAAAAAAAATATATACGTAAATACCTACCTCAATTATCCACTTACCTGCAGTAAGAAAAATGAGAAACAAAAGTTAAAAAAACAAAACAAAAACAAAACAATAAAATATTCAAAATCATAATTCACAAAATATGTACGTAAATACCTACCTGAATAATCTACTTACCTGCAGTAAGAAAGATGAGAAACAAAAAATTAACAAACAAAAATAAGTAAAAAAACAAAACAAAACAATAAAATATTCAAAATCATAATTCATAATATCAAATCGTAATTGGAAAACATTCAATTAGGCTGAAACCAATTTTATTTCCAAAAAAGAAAAAGTCAGAAACAAAAACTAAAATTTGAAAATAGAAACTCTTACCAAACAGAGATTAAAAAACAAAGATTAAAAAACAAAAATAAATAAAAAAACAAAACAAAACAAAAAACAAAACAATAAAATATTCAAAATCATAATTCATAATATCAAATCGTAATTGGAAAACATTCAATTAGGCTGAAACCAATTTTATTTCCAAGAAAGAAAAAGTCAGAAACAAAAACTAAAATTTGAAAATAGAAACTCTTACCAAACAGAGATTAAAAAACAAAAATAAATAAAAAAACAAAACAAAACAAAAAACAAAACAACAAAATATTCAAAATCATAATTCATAATATCAAATCGTAATTGGAAAACATTAAATTAGGCTAAAACCAATTTTATTTCCAAAAAAGAAAAAGTCAGAAACAAAAACTAAAATTTGAAAATAGAAACTCTTACCAAACAGAGACTATAAAAGGACGCATGGCGCAACAGACGCTCAGTGCGTGGAGAGAGAGCAAAGAGAAAACAACTCAGCAGTAATTACAAACAGTAGATATCAGCATCAATTTCATTTTTGTGTGCCAGACCTGAGGAAGGCCCTAGCGGCCGAAACGTTGTCAAGGCACACTTACATTATATATTGGCCAAACAAAATCTAACAAAAGAAATTTTATTAAAAACTGTTTCAATAAAAACAACCATATTAAAAACAATTTTGTTGGATAAAAACTATTTTATTACATATATAACAAAGGCGAATTCTAGCCATGGAGCAAGGTTGGACCACGGTCCACTATGGCCGACGCCGCCGTTTTGCTCATCAGGACCCTGGGCTGGGCGCTGGGAGGTGTGCCGGACGGATGGACCGTGCTTTTGCCCCTGCTTCCAACAGGAGGGGGGGCTCCTACCGCAATCCTAACCAGCCAGTGCCTCCTCCGGTGCCCCCCAGCCGCTCCGGCTTCAGGGTTCGCTCATATGCTACGGTGGTACGCCAAGGTGGTGAACGGCCCTCTGATGTGCATTCCACCCGAAGTAAGGCTCCGGCCAATGAGTGGCGACGAGCTGATGCTCAATTTGGCCTCCTAGTCCGGAAGTTGCACAGCATCATTAAGGTGACCCACCATCTGCGGAATGTTAACCCTGAGGGAGGAGCCCCGCAACCGCGAATGTTTGCAAGGATGGTGGAGGTGTTGTCGACCATGGTCAGGCCAGCGTTCCCTACCGGGGATGCGTTGGACCTGATCATGGGCAATGCTCTAAATTGGGGTCACACAACATGCCAAATCCTCACCGACCATTACCTGACCTGCCTTACCCAATTATTGGATGACCTGCTGGTACTCATTACGCCGGAATGGGACGCTGCCTTTGAGGTGGCGACGAGGTGGGCCAGACGGAATTTTCCGCGGCTCTCGCAGGACACTTTGGACTATGTAACGGAGCAGATCAGGGCAAGCACGGTGGATCTACCTCCTGATTCACCTAGCCCCACTTCCCCTCCAACACCACGTCCGGATCCGGAGCCCGTGACTCCAATGGCGGAGCCCGTGACTCTATTGACGCCAATTCGGACCCAGTCGTCGCCGGCACCAAGTCGAGTTCCGGTGCCCGTGGCTCTGTTGACGCCAGTCCTGGCCCAGACTTCACCGACACCGAGTTCAGTTTCGGTGCCCTCGGCATCTTCCATGCCAGTCCAGGCCCAGAGGACGGTGGCTCGAGAGGGTTGGAAGAACCGAAAATCGGTCTTCTGTATGCCATCGCATTCGCGTAGCCCTACTGCACGTTGGGTTGACGGTCGAGGTCCGACTTCATATGAGGTCGGAGTGCTGAACCCGAACCCCGATCTGGACCCCATCATTGACCCAGTGGGAGAACCTGAACACGGGTCCTTCTCCGATGAGTCAACTGAATCCGATGATTCAACTGAATGGGAGCCCGAAGACCCCGACGAGATTTATGGGCCTCGATATAATCTTCGTTCTAAGCCCCACCCAAGCGGGACCTAAGCGTACTCCATGTCCTAACACCCAACCCTACCCCCAATCCTAACCCTAACCCTAACCCTAACCCCAACCCTAACCCTAACCCTAACCCCAACCCTAACCCTAACCCTAACCCTAACCCTTACCTCAATCCAATTCCCTGTTTATGTCCTACTAGGAACAGAAATTCCGAACAGCAGGCTCAATTAACATAATTAGGACAAATTTATTAAAATCAATTCGGACTTACTTACCATAGATACCTACCTTGGATACTTACCTCAAATTGGTACCACGCCTCTGGTCCCCGGACCATGCCCACCTAAAAAATTAGAAAAGACAAAAATCAAAAAAAATATATACGTAAATACCTACCTCAATTATCCACTTACCTGCAGTAAGAAAAATGAGAAACAAAAGTTAAAAAAACAAAACAAAAACAAAACAATAAAATATTCAAAATCATAATTCACAAAATATGTACGTAAATACCTACCTGAATAATCTACTTACCTGCAGTAAGAAAGATGAGAAACAAAAAATTAACAAACAAAAATAAGTAAAAAAACAAAACAAAACAATAAAATATTCAAAATCATAATTCATAATATCAAATCGTAATTGGAAAACATTCAATTAGGCTGAAACCAATTTTATTTCCAAAAAAGAAAAAGTCAGAAACAAAAACTAAAATTTGAAAATAGAAACTCTTACCAAACAGAGATTAAAAAACAAAGATTAAAAAACAAAAATAAATAAAAAAACAAAACAAAACAAAAAACAAAACAATAAAATATTCAAAATCATAATTCATAATATCAAATCGTAATTGGAAAACATTCAATTAGGCTGAAACCAATTTTATTTCCAAGAAAGAAAAAGTCAGAAACAAAAACTAAAATTTGAAAATAGAAACTCTTACCAAACAGAGATTAAAAAACAAAAATAAATAAAAAAACAAAACAAAACAAAAAACAAAACAATAAAATATTCAAAATCATAATTCATAATATCAAATCGTAATTGGAAAACATTAAATTAGGCTAAAACCAATTTTATTTCCAAAAAAGAAAAAGTCAGAAACAAAAACTAAAATTTGAAAATAGAAACTCTTACCAAACAGAGACTATAAAAGGACGCATGGCGCAACAGACGCTCAGTGCGTGGAGAGAGAGCAAAGAGAAAACAACTCAGCAGTAATTACAAACAGTAGATATCAGCATCAATTTCATTTTTGTGTGCCAGACCTGAGGAAGGCCCTAGCGGCCGAAACGTTGTCAAGGCACACTTACATTATATATTGGCCAAACAAAATCTAACAAAAGAAATTTTATTAAAAACTGTTTCAATAAAAACAACCATATTAAAAACAATTTTGTTGGATAAAAACTATTTTATTACATATATAACAAAGGCGAATTCTAGCCATGGAGCAAGGTTGGACCACGGTCCACTATGGCCGACGCCGCCGTTTTGCTCATCAGGACCCTGGGCTGGGCGCTGGGAGGTGTGCCGGACGGATGGACCGTGCTTTTGCCCCTGCTTCCAACAGGAGGGGGGGCTCCTACCGCAACCCTAACCCTAACCCTAACCCTAACCCTAACCCTAACCCTGACCCTGACCCTGACCCTGACCCTGACCCTGACCCTGACCCTAACCCTAACCCTAACCCTAACCCTAACCCTAACCCTAACCCATCCCGCACTGAACAACACCATGCCGCACTGAACAACATTATGGCGCACTGAACAACATTATGCCGCACTGAACAACACCATGCCGCACTGAACAACACCATGCCGCACTGAACAACACCATGCCGCAATGAACAACACCATCCCGCACTGAACAACACCATGCCGCACTGAGCAACACCATGCCGCACTGAACAACACCATCCCGCACTGAACAACATTACGCTGCACTGAACAACACCATGCCGCACTGAACAACATTATAACGCACTGAACAACACCATCCCGCACTGAACAACACCATGCCGCACTAAACAACATTATGCCGCACTGAACAACACCATGCCGCACTGAACAACACCATCCTGCACTGAACAACACCATTCCGCATTGAACACCATGCCGCACTGAACAACACCATCCCGCACTGAACAACACCATCCCGCACTGAACAACACCATGCCGCACTGAACAACATTATGCCGCACTGAACAACATTATGCCGCACTGAACAACACCATGCCGCACTGAACAACACCATGCCGCACTGAACAACACCATGCCGCACTGAACAACATTATAACGCACTGAACAACACCATCCCGCACTGAACAACACCATGCCGCACTAAACAACATTATGCCGCACTGAACAACATTATGCCGAAATGAACAACACCATGCCGCACTGAACAACACCATGCCGCACTGAACAACATTACGCTGCACTGAACAACACCATGCCGCACTGAACAACACCATGCCGCACTGAACAACACCATGCCGCATTGAACAACACCATGCCGTATTGAACAACACCATGCCGCACTGAACAACACCATCCTGCACTGAACAACACCATGCCGCATTGAACAACACCATGCCGCACTGAACAACACCATCCTGCACTGAACAACACCATCCCGCACTGAACAACACCATCCCGCATTGAACAACACCATCCTGCACTGAACAACACCATGCCGCACTGAACAACACCATGCCGCACTGAACAACACCATTCCGCACTGAACAACACCATGCCGCACTGAACAACACCATCCTGCACTGAACAACACCATCCCGCACTGAACAACACCATGCCGCATTGAACAACACCATCCTGCACTGAACAACACCATCCTGCACTGAACAACACCATGCAGCACTGAACAACACCATGCCGCACTGAACAACACCATGCCGCACTGAACAACACCATGCCGCACTGAACAACATTATGCCGCACTGAACAACATTATGTTGCACTGAACAACACCATGCCGCACTGAACAACACCATGCCGCACTGAACAACATTATGCCGCACTGAAAAACACCATGCCGCACTGAACAACACCATCCCGCACTGAACAACACCATGCCGCATTGAACAACACCATGCCGCACTGAACAACACCATGCTGCACTGAACAACATTATGCTGCACTGAACAACACGATCCTGCATTGAACAACACCATGCCGCACTGAACAACACCATCCTGCACTGAACAACACCATCCTGCACTGAACAACACCACCCCGCACTGAACAACACGATCCCGCATTGAACAACACCATCCCGCACTGAACAACACCATGCCGCACTGAACACCACCATTCCGCACTGAACAACACCATGCCGCACTGAACAACACCAAGCCGCACTGAACAACACCATGCCGCACTGAACAACACCATGCCGCACTGAACAACATTATGCCGCACTGAACAACACCATGCCGCACTGAACAACACCATCCCGCACTGAACAACACCATGCCGCATTGAACAACACCATGCCGCACTGAACAACACCATCCTGCACTGAACAACACCATCCCGCACTAAACAACACCATGCCGCACTGAACAACATTATGGCGCACTGGACAACATTATGCCGCACTGAACAACACCATGCCGCACTGAACAACACCATGCCGCACTGAACAACACCATGCCGCACTGAACAACACCATGCCGCACTGAACAACACCATGCCGCACTGAACAACACCATTCCGCACTGAACAACACCATGCCGCACTGAACAACACCATCCTGCACTGAACAACACCATCCCGCACTGAACAACACCATGCCGCATTAAACAACACCATGCCGCACTGAACAACACCATCCTGCACTGAACATTATGTCGCACTGAACAACACCATGCCGCACTGAACAACACCATGCTGCACTGAACAACATTATGCCGCACTGAACAACACGATCCCGCATTGAACAACACCATCCCGCAGTGAACAACACCATGCCGCATTGAACAACACCATGCCGCACTGAACAACACCATGCTGCACTGAACAACATTATGCTGCACTGAACAACACGATCCTGCATTGAACAACACCATGCCGCACTGAACAACACCATCCTGCACTGAACAACACCATGCCGCACTGAACAACACCATGCCGCACTGAACAACATTATGCCGCACTGAAAAACACCATGCCGCACTGAACAACACCATCCCGCACTGAACAACACCATGCCGCATTGAACAACACCATGCCGCACTGAACAACACCATGCTGCACTGAACAACATTATGCTGCACTGAACAACACGATCCTGCATTGAACAACACCATGCCGCACTGAACAACACCATCCTGCACTGAACAACACCATCCTGCACTGAACACCACCCCGCACTGAACAACACGATCCCGCATTGAACAACACCATCCCGCACTGAACAACACCATGCCGCACTGAACAACACCATGCTGCACTGAACAACATTATGCTGCACTGAACAACACGATCCTGCATTGAACAACACCATGCCGCACTGAACAACACGATCCCGCATTGAACAACACCATCCTGCACTGAACAACACCATGCCGCACTGAACAACACCATGCCGCACTGAACAACACCATTCCGCACTGAACAACACCATGCCGCACTGAACAACACCATGCCGCACTGAACAACACCATGCCGCACTGAACAACATTATGCCGCACTGAACAACACCATCCCGCACTGAACAACACCATGCCGCACTGAACAACACGATCCCGCATTGAACAACACCATCCTGCACTGAACAACACCATCCTGCACTGAACAACACCATGCCGCACTGAACAACACCATGCCGCACTGAACAACACCATGCCGCACTGAACAACATTATGCCGCACTGAACAACATTATGCCGCACTAAACAACATTATGTCGCACTGAACAACACCATGCCGCACTGAACAACACCATGCTGCACTGAACAACATTATGCCGCACTGAACAACACGATCCCGCATTGAACAACACCATCCCGCAGTGAACAACACCATGCCGCATTGAACAACACCATGCCGCACTGAACAACACCATGCTGCACTGAACAACATTATGCTGCACTGAACAACACGATCCTGCATTGAACAACACCATGCCGCACTGAACAACACCATCCTGCACTGAACAACACCTTTCCACACTGAACAACACCATGCCGCACTGAACAACATTATGCCGCACTGAACAACACCATGCCGCACTGAACAACACCATGCCGCACTGAACAACACCATGCCGCACTGAACAACACCATGCCGCAATGAACAACACCATCCCGCACTGAACAACACCATGCCGCATTGAACAACACCATGCCGCACTGAACAACACCATCCCGCACTGAACAACACCACCCCGCACTGAACAACACGATCCCGCATTGAACAACACCATCCCGGACTGAACAACACCATGCCGCACTGAACAACACCATTCCGCACTGAACAACACCATGCCGCACTGAACAACACCATGCCGCACTGAACAACACCATGCCGCACTGAACAACACCATGCCGCACTGAACAACATTATGCCGCACTGAACAACACCATGCCGCACTGAACAACACCATCCCGCACTGAACAACACCATGCCGCATTGAACAACACCATGCCGCACTGAACAACACGATCCCGCATTGAACAACACCATCCCGCAGTGAACAACACCATGCCGCATTGAACAACACCATGCCGCACTGAACAACACCATGCTGCACTGAACAACATTATGCTGCACTGAACAACACGATCCTGCATTGAACAACACCATGCCGCACTGAACAACACCATCCTGCACTGAACAACACCTTTCCACACTGAACAACACCATGCCGCACTGAACAACATTATGCCGCACTGAACAACACCATGCCGCACTGAACAACACCATGCCGCACTGAACAACACCATGCCGCACTGAACAACACCATGCCGCAATGAACAACACCATCCCGCACTGAACAACACCATGCCGCATTGAACAACACCATGCCGCACTGAACAACACCATCCCGCACTGAACAACACCACCCCGCACTGAACAACACGATCCCGCATTGAACAACACCATCCCGGACTGAACAACACCATGCCGCACTGAACAACACCATTCCGCACTGAACAACACCATGCCGCACTGAACAACACCATGCCGCACTGAACAACACCATGCCGCACTGAACAACACCATGCCGCACTGAACAACATTATGCCGCACTGAACAACACCATGCCGCACTGAACAACACCATCCCGCACTGAACAACACCATGCCGCATTGAACAACACCATGCCGCACTGAACAACACCATCCTGCACTGAACAACACCATCCCGCACTGAACAACACCATGCCGCACTGAACAACATTATGGCGCACTGAACAACATTATGCCGCACTGAACAACACCATGCCGCACTGAACAACACCATGCCGCACTGAACAACACCATGCCGCACTGAACAACATTATGCCGCACTGAACAACATTATGCCGCACTGAACAACACCATGCCGCACTGAACAACACCATGCCGCACTGAACAACACCATGCCGCACTGAACAACACGACGTCGCACTGAACAACACGACGCCGCACAGAACAACACGACGCCGCACAGAATAACACAATACCGCACAGAACAACACAATACCGCACAAACAGTTTTAGATAATATTACGTCGCAGTCATGTGACGCGGACATGACGTCAATAGGCGGAACTCACGGCAAAATTATAATCCGTGGGCGTGGCTTGCAACAGGAAAGCGGCAGTTCTGGCAAACAAGACACAGCGGTTAGTAACACGATGACTAACAAGGCAAATATTTTTGTTTTCAGCTTGCAACTTGACCGTCTAGAGCGTACAAGGTAATTACAACTGTTTTTTTTTAGCCCTGAAAAGCGAGGGAGTGTGGCGTTTGGGAGGAATGTCGAACTCGGCGTCTGCTTCCAGCCACAGACGCCAAATTTCGACGATTATTTCGACTGGTCAACGGTTGTAAATTATTGCGTTGACTAAAAACTTTATTTAACTCTACTCTTAACTTTGCCGTTTCAGATATGCGGGTATTACACCGCGGAAATGACGTCAATAGGCTGAACTCTCGCCAAAATTCAAATCTGTGGGCGCAATGGCCTTGAGCGAGACACCGGATACAAACACGACGATTATCAACAGAAATATCTTTATTTTCTGCTTGCAAGTGGACCGTCTAGAGCGTACACGGTAAGTACAACTCATTGTGTTTAAAAAGATTTACGTTTGTGTAGTTTGCGTTGCGTTGTATCTGTGAATGTTGGTTGAGGCTAAATGTTAATGTTTAATTTCATTCCTTTAGGTTCCACGGTGTTTGTTGGCTGTATGTTTTCCACTGCAAGAAGAGGCTCGTATCATTGACCAGCAGGAGCTACAATGGTGAGTACCCCTTTCGTCTTCCATTTATGTTAAACACTTCCTATTTCATGTCTAACAGTACTCGATTTAACAAATAACCATAAATAAATACAGTGTGGGCAGTCACGTTAACATATGTGATTATCCTGCCTAATATGTTTATCACAAATATGTCACTAATCACTAATATGTTTATTTGTTTATCACAACACCTTTGGACCTTCAGCAATTGATTATTTCCCTTCATCTACATAGAGACAGAACGATGGTGTCTTAAACATCTCATTCATTTCACCAAATAACTTCACGCAGGTGGATAACGGCCGTCTCGGTCACGCTATGTTGCGTGATGCAGTTTTGAAGAACCAAATGCATTTATTCAATGAATAAGTCAAGCTAGTTCTATGTTTATGATGTTGTAAGTTACGGTACCGATTGAAGTTGAGTTCGAAGCCAGTGGAAAACAGCGCTGCGTTTGTGCTCTCCAGGTACAAATGTTGTGATCTCTGACTGACGACCGGGCGAGACTCGAGTAAGAGATGTCCAAACGAGCTCCGGCAGGGCGGGCCAAGGCGGAGCGAACGGACGCCCTTCAGGCCGCCAATGACGAGCTGAGAACCAAACTGATGGACGTCCAGTTAGAACTTCAGCAGGAGAAGAACAAGGTGAAAACCTCAACAGACAGACACTGCCTGCCTCCCTGCCTGCCTCCCTGCCTGCCTCCCTGCCTGCCTCCCTCCCTCCCAGTTTTCCCGATGTAGATTAGACATGCGTGTGCCATGACTGTGTCAGCCTACATCAACAAATGCACCGAGGACGTCAGCACCACTAAGAATATCATCACCCGGGGCAACCAACGACCCTGGATGACTGAGGAGGTACGTCAAACGCTACGAGCGCGGAACTCTGCCTTCAAGTCTGGCGACAAGGAGACACTGAGGACAGCGAGAGCCAACTTGAACCGTGCCATCAGGATAACGAAGCGAGACCGCAGTCGAAAATTTCAGGATCGTTTCCACGACGTCAAAAACATCAGGAGTATGTGGCAAGGCATACGGGCGATTACAGACTACAACTCACCCTCCCCCCCCCCCCCCCCCGGTGGGTGTAGTTGATGCTGACTTTCTAAATGGTCTAAATAACTTCTTTGGGAGGTTCGAGGCACTAAACGGCACTCCAGCAGTTAAAACTGTCCCCCATCAGGAAGAGGAGGTACTCTGCCTTGACTCCGCCGATGTGTTGAAGACCCTGAGGAGAGTCAACCCCTGTAAGGCCCCTGGCCCCGACAACATTCCTGGGCGTGTGTTCAGGGAATGTGCAAGTCATCTGGCTGGGGTCATCACAGACATTTTTAACACCTCGCTGGGCCAAGCCACAGTGCCGGCGTGCTTTAAGACTGCCTCCATCATTCCGGTGCCGAAGAAACCTCAAATCACCTCATTTAATGATTACCGGCCTGTTGCACTGACTCCGGTTATGATGAAGTGCTTCGAAAGGCTGCTTAAAGGTCACATCGTTTCCAGACTCCCCCTATTATTTGACCCGTTCCAGTTTGCCGACCGGCAAAACCGCTCCACTCAGGACGCCATCTCCTCCGTTCTTCACCTGAGCCTGGCTCACCTGGAGGAGAAGAACACCCATGTGCGGAGGCTGTTCCTGGACTTCAGCTCAGCGTTTAACACCATCATCCCACAGCATCTGGTAGGAAAATTGGAACACCTGGGCTTCAACACCCCCCTTCGCAACTGGCTGCTAGACTTCCTCACCAACAGACCTCAGTCAGTCCGGGTCGGACAGAACACCTCTGATGTCATCACCCTCAGCACAGGCTCCCTTCAGGGCTGCGTCCTGAGCCCCCTGCTGTGCACCCTGATGACACACGACTGCGTCCTCAGGTTCACCACCAATCACATCGTGAAGTCAGCAGACGACACAACGGTGGTGGGGCTCATCAGAGACAACAACGACCTGGACTACAGAGAGGAGGTGGAGCAGCTGGTGGGCTGGTGCAGAGAAAACAGCCTGATCCTGAATGAGGAGAAGATGAAGGAGATCATCGTCGACTTCAGGAAAAAACAGCCTCACCACGCTCCACTGATCATCAACAGCTCAGCTGTGGAGGTGGTCAGCACCACCAAATTCCTGGGGGTCCACATCACAGAAGACCTCACCTGGACTATGAACACTACGGCACTGGTCAAGAGGGCACAGAAGCGCTTGTACTTCCTGCGGAGGATGAGGAGAGCCCACCTGCCCCCACCCATCATGAGGACGTTCTACAGGAGCACCATAGAGAGCATTCTGACAAGCTGTCTCTCTGTGTGGTGTGGAGGCTGCACCGCCTCCGATTGGAAGAACGTGAGGAGAGTGGTGAGGACAGCAGAGAGGATCATAGGGGCTCCTCTTCCCTCCATTCAGGACATTTCATCTCAGCGCTGCATGTCCCGTGCCCGTAACATCATCAATGACCCATCACACCCCCACCATGGACTGTTCTCCCTGCTGCCCTCTGGGAAGAGGTTTGCAGCATCCGCTGCAGGTCCACCAGGTTCTGCAACAGCTTTTTCCCTGCTGTCATCAGACTGTTGAACACTAGAACTGTTGAGCTCTAAACTGAACTCTGCATCACACATTCACAGAACTGTACTTTATGACACTACGGACCTCTATCTTGCACTATCTCGCACTACCAACTTTACTGAACTTGTATAAACCCTTTAAATAGAAGTTTAATACATGGTTTAGCATTCCTCTGCACACTCTTGAATACTGTTTTGCCTACTTGCACTATTGCATAATTATCACTGCTGCACTTTATACTTATTTTTAATATATATATATATATATATATATAGTATATATGTATATATATATATATTTTCATAGGATATGTTACTTCTATTCAACTGCAATATCACTACTTTGTTGTAAGACGTATGCAACGGAATTTCGTTTTGTATGCACCATGTGCAGACAAGATGACAATAAAGTTTGTCTAAGTCTAAGTCATGTCAGGTCAGCTGTCTGGAGAGAGAGAGAAGTCAGGACCTGCGGGCGGAGCACCACCGTGCCACCGCCGCCATGACGGAACTCAAAAGCAAACTCCATGAGGAGAAGCAGAAAGAGTTAGCCATTACCAGGGAGACATTACTGCGGCAGCATGAAATGGAGCTGATGAGAGTGATCAAAATCAAAGATGGAGAGATCCAGCGACTGAATGCCTTGGTCCTCAGCCTGAGGGACGGCTCCATGGACAAGGTGATCCGCTCTATCCGTGTCTGACTATCCGCACGCCACGTCGGGCTTCGATGCGGCCGCTACCGTATTGTGTAGCTTGTCCCCAGTAAGCGTCGCGGCGCTCCGTTGCGGTCTCAACGGCCCGGTGTGGCGCAATGTCTGCTCAGGTGAGGAGGGGGGGCGCTTTGCTGGCGGAGGTGGAGGAGACGCGGCGGTGTCGGGAGACCGAGCGGTGTCGCCTCCACCAGGAGCGCGGAAGAAGCCCTGGCAGCGGCCCAGCAGGCCTGGCAGTCCCGAGCGGCCGAGCTCCGATCGGCTCATCACCAGCATCGGGAGGAGCTGAGCCGAACCAAGAGAGACTGCGAGAGGGAGATCCGCCGACTGGTAGGACTGATCAGATGCGCGGTGCGTGGCTATGTTCCCAATTTCGTTGTATACCTGCAGTGCAATGACACCTAAGGCATTCTATTCTATTCTATTTCACAAGAAGAAAATATCCGGTTGCTCGCTTCGCTTTTGTCACAGCAAAGGTGTTCTAGTCGATTCAAGAAAAAAATTGGCCGGTTGCTCTCTTTGTTTTTGTCACAATTCTGGCAAATGAGTTTGCCCGCCTGCCTGAGCGCTCCCCGTTTGTACATCCAGACGGATGAGATCAAGCTGAAAGACAGAGCGGTTAGTGTTTTGGATGAAGCCCTGGGGCCGGCCACGTCCACCGCCTTCAGCTGCAGACTCAGGCTGCCGAGCAGCAGATCGCTGCCCTGAGGGATTCCCAAAGGGCGGGCCTAAACTACCCTGGAAGTGGGGTCAACGCCGCTACTAGCAATCCTCTTCATTGCGTAAGCCACCTCATCACACACTTGGAGTACGCATGACTTAGTTCGTTGCTGGAGGAAGGTAGCACAAAAACAGTTTTGAACTTTGAACGAGTGCTTGTGTGTGTGTGTTGCGGGGCGTTTTCAGTCTCAGGAGGATCGGGACACGCGACGGTTTCATCTGAAAATCGCTGAGCTCAGCGCAGTCATCAGGAAACTGGAGGATCGAAACGCCCTGCTTTCTGAAGAGCGCAATGAACTGGTAATTTATTGACGGCACGCTTGAAGGTTTGCGCTACGTTTGATGCGCGCCATCCAGCGAGGCACCCATTGCGCTTGCTTATTAGTTGAGCGGCGCGGCGAGTCGGTTGCCTGGTAGATGTCTTTTATTGGGAGCCAAAGCCACGATTCCGTTCAAACCGATGCAAAAGGAATGGATACGTTCTGGCCCGCGTGTTGTGCGTCTTTCACATCCCGCACTTCATGCTTGCAGCTAAAGCGACTGAGAGAAACAGAAAGCCAGTTTCTGCCACTCCTGTACAAAAACAAACGCCTGAGCAGGAAGAATGAAGAACTCTCGCTGGTGCTGTGTCGCCTTGAAAACAAAGTGCGCTTTGTCACCCAGGAGAACGAGGAGATGGCAAGCTTGGTAAGTCGACGCGGACAACGGCGGCGTGCCAACAGAGTCCACTGCATTTGTGTTCCACAGAGAAGGCCTAGTTCGCTCAATGACCTGGACCGCGGTTGCGGCCAGCAGGACGGTGAAATGGAGTTCCTTCAAGTTGTGGAGCAGCGGCACATCATCGACGACTTGTCCAAGGTCTTCAGGCAGGCGACTCGGTGCACGTACGGCAGCGCCGCGCTCGCTCGCTGTCGCCAGGAAACCTTTTCCGTCCAAAGCTTGGCCGGCGGCCGCCATCCAAAAAATTGGCCCCTTAAATTCCGACCTTTCAAGCAGGAGCATTGTGCGCACGCGTTTGAACACGCTTTAGACTTGTTTTGCCGTTTTCAGCAGCTCAAAGCTCCCGTTTTGTCAGCGCCTTTGCCACTCGCTGTGCGCTGAAAACGACGGACTTGCCCGGCTGCTCAGCCCGTCAACCATGAGCCGCGAGCGCGACGTCATTGTCCGTAGGCAGCTAGTGGCAAAATGCACCCTGTTAGAGTTGCGCTCGCTCCAACTTATTTTGCAAGAACCACACGGGAGACAAGTAAGTTCTTTTGGACACCTGCAGGTGGAGAGTCCATCCGTTGTACGAATGAAGTCTGACTCTCGGCTCCTGCACGAGCATTTTAATTAAGAGAAACAGGGTGGGTGTAAGAGTGGATTGAATAGAGGAAGCCCTTGACCTCTAGTCAAAACATAGCAAGGGGTGTTTTACGACTTTGTGTAGGAAGGGATAAGCGATAGGGATAAATAAGGGATAAATAATATTATTTATTACAGGTCGCAGTCAAAGTCAAAGCAACACAATGATACGATAAAGATAATCTGGAAAACCCTGACACACCCTGTAGTTGTCACTTTTGGAAAAGACGAGCGTCCCTCCAATCATCGCCGGTGACGTGTTTTTCAGGCTCTGGAGACAGGAGCTCATGTCAGAAATGTCATTGTGAGTCGCGTTTGTTTCTGCGCCGGAGCCGTTCGTTCCCTTTGCATCCAAAGAATCTCAAAGGCGGATTATTTGTGTCGACAGGAGAGAGATTTGCTGCTACGATACCGACGTCAAGAATCTCTGAGGAGGAACAAAGCGTGAGGTCCTGCAAGGTGAGTCTGTTTGTTTGCGGCTGCTTGGTGTTGCGCAAGATGAAATGGCCTTTTTCTCGCTATCGTTCCTCTCGTCGATTCATCGTGAGGTGTCGCTTCAGTTTGTTCAGAGAGATGTTTGCTTCCGCGCCCGCAGGTCATCGAAACATTTTACGGCTACGACGAAGACGTGTTGGTGGACTCGGACGGATCGTCCTTGTCTTTTCACACCGACAGAACCCCCGACACGGAACCCGAAGAGGTAGCCCGCCATTTCTGCCAGCGTATTGGCACCAAACATTCCTCTTCAGCCTGGAATCGGACTCGTCTTTGCGTCGCGGGTGCTTTGTCGCCGGTCTGACTGATTCTGGTACTAGTGCTGTGTTGCATTGGTGTGTGCATGAAGAGGCGGAGCTTCGCTACCGCCAGCTGACGCAAGAATATCAAGCGCTGCAACGAGCCTACGCTCTGCTAGCCCAGACCAGCGAAAGGGGACTACGACGCCGAGAAGGAGATCAAGGTGGCGCCCCTTCCCGCAACCCCCGGCCGGGTCGCAGCCTCCCCGTTCTCACCCAGCCTCGGGTGTTCTCTGGTCTGAAAGGAGGAGGAGGACCAGAGAAAAGCTGATGGTAGAAATGGGTCACTATCAAAGCAGAGTAGCAGATCTGGAGTCAGCGCTGAAGCAACAAGGACAGGTAAGCTCATCAATGAGCACACCTTTTTCTCAGACAAAATAGCTACATTCTTCAGTCACTCATCCGTCTGGCATTACTGGACCAACCCCCCCCCCCGTGGACGGTGACGGACGGACGGACGGACGGACGGATGCATGCCTCTGCCTTTCAGGAGAGGGAGTGGCGCTCCCCCGTCTTGAAGTTTCTGCAAGTCCGTTTCCCAGACGGCCTCAGCCCTTTGCAGATCTACTGCGAGGCCGAGGGCGTGAGCGTACGTAAGGCGTCCCTCGCAACCCTAACCTTAACCCGAGGTCCCAGAACACCTTACATTGCTCCTTGCGCCTTTCCCCCGGACATCGTCATCAGTGATCTGATGAAGAAGCTGGACATCCTGGGCTATAACGCCGTAAGTGTATGTCGAACTCCTTATGTTCGCACTCCACGAGACTCGGCGGCTCAAATGTGACTTTTGGAAGGCTTTGCGCTGAAAGAAGCTTGTTGACGCTGTGCCTTTGGGCTCTTGCAGAATCTCACCAACGAGGAGCAGGTGGTCGTGATTCACGCCAGGACCCTTCTCACCCTAGCCGAGAAGGTAACGCGCACGTCCACGCACGCTCTCGCATTCTGCTTATGTGACAGCAGCCTTTCCTCAGTGGTTAGAATACATCAAAGTGACCAAGTCAGCACTTCAACAGAAGATGTTGGACATTGAAAGTGAGAAGGTAGACAGACACGCGACATCAGCCAAGGGGAACTCCGGCAATGTGCCCCAACAATTCTGACCTTGAGCTGTGCTAGGATATGTTCTGCAAGCAGAAGGGCTACCTGGATGAAGAGTTGGACTTCAGGAAGTGTTCCATGGACCAGGCTCATAAGGTAAGCCGCCCTCAAATCTCCCGCCGGACCACTGATGGACGAGGATTGCGGCCCAGAGGATCCTGGAGCTGGAGGCCATGTTGTACGAGGCGCTACCGCAGCGGGACTGCCCCGCCACGGACGGCGAAAAAGCCAGCCACGCTGGCGTGAATGACGTGCTGACGGCGGATCAGAGAGAAGAGCTTAGGAGCGCCGTGGACCAATGGAAGCGAGCCCTGATGTGCGAGTTGAGGGAGCGCGACGCTTGCATCCTCCAAGAGAGAATGGATCTGCTGCACAGCGCGCAACAGGTAAGGGCCCAAAGCCAGCCCGGCACTTACTTGCACGCTTACTGGCTTTTGAATGCCACTTTCCATTTGTCCGTCCTAGAGGAACAAAGAGCTGAAAGAATTCATCGAAGCTCAGAAGAGACAAATCAAACAATTGGAGGAGAAGTTTCTGTTTCTCTTTCTATTCTTCTCCTTGGCCTTCATTCTGTGGCCCTAACACCAGCTGGTGAGTGAGCTCCAGCGGCACCGCACTCGACACCTCCGATACACTGCCAGCCGGTCTCAGACGTTGGCAGACGCTCCGATGCCAACGTATACCCCCCGCCACGGTGACAGAGGCACCGCGTCACACCGGCGCTCATCCAATCAGAAGGCAGGAAAAGCAAATTCACATGCAGGGCACTTTTGAACCAGAAGAGAGCGCCACAAAAAACGGTTGTTGCCCCAAACGCGCACTAAAAAGGGTCAGAATAACAAGAGTCCCACTGGCCAGCCGGGGCCACCCGTCCAGCTGTTTCTTCAGGGGGGAAAAAAATTGGAGTCACCGGTGAGTACATTTTGCATTTAGCTCTGCTTTTCTGCTTCTGTCTTCAAGTGTGTGGCATCCTGCGATCAAAGATTCAGCCAACCCCAAAGCGGTTGACCTCAACGTCCCACCACCATGCCTACCAGAGCAGGTGACGTGATGCTTTGGACATCCTTCCGTCTCAGATGCCCAAAAGTACTCTTTGCCACATCTGCGGCAATACGGTGTCTTTTCAAAGGTGCAAATAAATCCAGCGTGGGCGGAACACGCACGTCTTCGGTTTTTCCCGCTTTGTTTGTGTGACAGCTGTTGTGAAAATTTTATACAAATAAAGTTGTATAGTACAGGTTTGGCCAAGCCGCAACTCCCGAACCGCATGCGGCTCTTTTATGTTCATATCAACATTGTGTGTGTGTGTGTGTGTGGGGGGGGGGGGTTGTGCGTGTTGGCTTCACTTGAGTTCAATTTGGTATTTTGGTCAAAAGCGCATGTGGTGAAATTCCACAAAGTAGGATGGGCAAACACATTTCTTTAAACTATGAGTGTCAATTGGGCTCTCGAAATGGCAGGGAAAAGATGCACAGCAAAACGAAAATACGTAGATGAACACAGGACGTTTTAATCAGAGTGGGAAAGTTTCTATTTTTTGTTGAACGTGATGGCAAACCATTCTGCCTGATATGTCAGACCTCAGCGCATTTCAAAGATTCAAATCTTCAGCGCCATGCACTTCAGCTCACTCCATGCTAACATTGATCAGGCGTCGAACCCGCATCATCATGCTTAAGAGGTGGCCATGCTAACCAGTGCGCCATTATGTCAACGCATAATAACTAAGTCTACTGGTCAAAACAGCGGTTACTATATGACGTCGCTACGTCGTGGTCACGTGACGCAGACAAGACGTCAATGGACGTGGGCAGAGTTAACTTGTTTAAAAGGGAGTAGGCAGAAGAAATATTTAATTTATTTAAATCTATTTTGAGTGCACACCATTATGCCAATGCATAACAACTGTAAATCTACTAAACAAAACAGCGGTTGCTATATGACATCTGCCACGTCGTGGTCACGTGACATACGTGACGTCGATGGGCGTAACTTTCGCCGGAATTCAAATCCGCGGGGAGAGTTAACTTGTTTAAAAGAGAGTGGGCAGAAGAATTATTTAATTTATTTAAATCTATTTGGTGTGTGCGCCATTATGTCAATGCATAACAACTGTAAGTCTACTAAACAAAACAGCGGTTGCTATATGAGTCTGCCACGTCGTGGTCACGTGACGCGGACGTGACGTCGACGCCTACTTTACATCCCACCGATCACAGGACCCCCTCGGCTGCATAACCGTGCCCCCTTCCCAACCAATCGGATTTGCTATACGCGAAAACGACGCCAATGGAAAGAGCTTCCGCCCAAATTTAAATCCGTGGGCGTGGCTCGCAGCAGGAAGTAGGAAAATGGCGGCGATGTTGACAAAGACACAGCGGATGGTAACATACGACTAACAAGAGAAATAGTTTTATTTTCTGCTTGCAACTGGACCGTCCAGAGCGTACACGGTAAGTACAACTCATCGTTTTTAAAAAGAAGTACTTTTGTTGCCCTGAAAAGCGAGTGAGCGTGGCGTTTGTGGGGGACGTCGAATTTCGACGATTCTTTCTGGTCAACGGTTGTAAATGATTGTGTTGATTAAAAAAGAAAACTTGATGTAACTCTACTTTTAACTGCCGTTTCAGATAGATTTGGAATTGCATCACATCCAATTTTGCCTAGAGCGTACACGGTAAGTAACACTCGTTGTGTTTAAGGAGATTTACGTTTGTAATAGCAGAAGTGTAGCCGCGTTGCGTTGTACGTGTGAATGTTGGTCCGGGCGAAATGTTAATGTTTAATTTCATTCCTTTAGGTTCCACGGTGTTTGTTGGCTGCAAGTTTTCCACTGCAAGAAGAGGCTCATATCATTGACCAGGAGCGAGCTACAATGGTGAGTAGCCATAACATTTATGTTAAACACTTCCTATTTCATGTCTAACAGTACTTGATTTAACAAATAACCATAAATAAATACAGTGTGGGCACTGAAGTTAACATATGTGATTATACTGCCTAATCTGTCACCGAGTAGATTGTTGCAAAGTAATATAAGATCCAAAGTTGTAATTCAGAATAGTTTTCAAAAGAAGGCCATTAGAATTATATACAAGTCTGATTACCCTGAACAAGCTATTAATTAAATCACAAATTCTTCAATTCAAAGATTTGGTAGATTATCAGACAAATAATGTCTAACAGTAATTGATTTAACACATCACGATAAGTAGATTGAGTGTGGGCACTCTCAAGTTAACATATGTGATTATACTGCCTAATCTGTTACAGAGTATGTTGTTGCCAAGTAATGTAGAATAGATCCAAAGTAGTAATCCAGAATAGTTTTGAAGAGGCCATTAGAATGATAAACAAATCTGATTACCTTGAACATAATAACAAGCTAAGTGTTTAATATGTCCTATGAAGTCAAAATTGGGCACCATCATGTGGTGAAATTTGGAATTGCATCACATCCAATTTTGCCTGGGAACAAACAGATTACATAAATCTTAGTTTTGAATAAGCCACTCCTTCTCAAACAAGTAAACTCTGCCCATTTTGCGCAGTAGATGTTCTGTTAATATCTAGTATTTATACAAAGTCATAATTTAAATTGCTTTCAACCTTCATTCATCGGTTCAACCAACATTACTCGCTCTTATTACCAACTTGTATTGATTTAACTAAGCGTTTAATACTTCCTATCAGGTCTCAAATCGAGATTTGGCAAAATACAATTTCAGCAAATCCAATTTTGCCAGGGAACAAAAATAGATTAAATAAACTAAATAAGTCCTCTTCCCATTAAATAAATCAGAAAAGTCTGTCTTGTAACCAGTCCTCTTCAAACAAGTAAAGTCTGCCCATTTTGTGCCGTAGATTTTGTGTCTATGCCTAGTATTTAAACAAAATCATAATTTAAACGACTTCTTTCCTTCATTCACTTTGGAAATTTGGAATTGCAGCAAATCGAATTTTGGCAGGGAACAAAAATAGATCAATTAAACTAAATAAGTCTTCTTCCCATTAAATAAATTAAAAAAGTCTGTCTTGTAACCAGTCCTTTTCAAACAAGTAAAGTCTGCCCATTTTGTGCCGTCGATTTTGTGTTAATGCCTAGTATTTATACAAAATCATAATTTAAAGGACTTCATTCCTTCATTCACTTTGGAAATTTGGAATTGCAGCACATCAAATTTTGCCTGGGAAGAAAAGTAGATTAAATAAATTTAATAAGTCTTACTACTTCCCATTAAATAAATTAAATACGTCTTACTTGTTCCCACTCCTTTTCAAAACAGTAGTTTAAAACGAGGGCCCTTCACTCAATCTTTAACCTCAACCCCGCACGTTGTGTTGTATCTGTGAATGTTGGTTGTGGCCAAATGATAGTTTTCTTTCATTCGTTTAGGTTCCAAGAAAACTTGATGTAACTCTACTTTTAACTGCCGTTTCAGATAAGCGGGTATTACGTCGCAGTCAAATGCCGCGGATATGACGTAATTGCCCGAACCTCCGCCAAAATTCAAATCTGTTGGCGCGATGGCCGTGAGCCACTGAGCAGCGACGATTATCAACAGAAATATCTTTATTTTCTGCTTGCAACTGGACCGTCTAGAGCGTACACGGTAAGTAACACTCATTGTGTTTAAGGAGATTTACGTTTGTAATAGCAGAAGTGTAGCCGCGTTGCGTTGTACGTGTGAAAATTGGTCGAGGCGAAATGTTAATGTTTAATTTCATTCCTTTAGGTTCCACGGTGTTTGTTGGCTGCAAGTTTTCCACTGCAAGAAGAGGCTCGTATCATTGACCAGGAGCGAGCTACAATGGTGAGTAGCCATAACATTTATGTTAAACACTTCCTATTTCATGTCTAACAGTACTTGATTTAACAAATAACCATAAATAAATACAGTGTGGGCACTGAAGTTAACATATGTGATTATACTGCCTAATCTGTCACGGAGTAGATTGTTGCAAAGTAATATAAGATCCAAAGTTGTAATTCAGAATAGTTTTCAAAAGAAGGCCATTAGAATTATATACAAGTCTGATTACCCTGAACAAGCTATTAATTAAATCACAAATTCTTCAATTCAAAGATTTGGTAGATTATCAGACAAATAATGTCTAACAGTAATTGATTTAACACATCACGATAAGTAGATTGAGTGTGGGCACTCTCAAGTTAACATATGTGATTATACTGCCTAATCTGTTACAGAGTATGTTGTTGCCAAGTAATGTAGAATAGATCCAAAGTAGTAATCCAGAATAGTTTTGAAGAGGCCATTAGAATAATAAACAAATCTGATTACCTTGAACATAATAACAAGCTAAGTGTTTAATATGTCCTATGAAGTCAAAATTGGGCACCATCATGTGGTGAAATTTGGAATTGCATCACATCCAATTTTGCCTGGGAACAAACAGATTAAATAAATCTTAGTTTTGAATAAGCCACTCCTTCTCAAACAAGTAAACTCTGCCCATTTCGCGCAGTAGATGTTCTGTTAATATCTAGTATTTATACAAAGTCATAATTTAAATTGCTTTCAACCTTCATTCATCGGTTCAACCAACATTACTCGCTCTTATTACCAACTTGTATTGATTTAACTAAGCGTTTAATACTTCCTATCAGGTCTCAAGGCAAGATTTGGCAAAATACAATTTCAGCAAATCCAATTTTGCCAGGGAACAAAAATAGATTAAATAAACTAAATAAGTCTTCTTCCCATTAAATAAATCAGAAAAGTCTGTCTTGTAACCAGTCCTCTTCAAACAAGTAAAGTCTGCCCATTTTGTGCCGTAGATTTTGTGTCTATGCCTAGTATTTAAACAAAATCATAATTTAAACGACTTCTTTCCTTCATTCACTTTGGAAATTTGGAATTGCAGCAAATCGAATTTTGCCAGGGAACAAAAATAGATCAATTAAACTAAATAAGTCTTCTTCCCATTAAATAAATTAAAAAAGTCTGTCTTGTAACCAGTCCTTTTCAAACAAGTAAAGTCTGCCCATTTTGTGCCGTCGATTTTGTGTTAATGCCTAGTATTTATACAAAATCATAATTTAAAGGACTTCATTCCTTCATTCACTTTGGAAATTTGGAATTGCAGCACATCAAATTTTGCCTGGGAAGAAAAGTAGATTAAATAAATTTAATAAGTCTTACTACTTCCCATTAAATAAATTAAATACGTCTTACTTGTTCCCACTCCTTTTCAAAACAGTAGTTTAAAACGAGGGCCCTTCACTCAATCTTTAACCCCAACCCCGCACGTTGTGTTGTATCTGTGAATGTTGGTTGTGGCCAAATGATAGTTTTCTTTCATTCGTTTAGGTTCCAAGAAAACTTGATGTAACTCTACTTTTAACTGCCGTTTCAGATAAGCGGGTATTACGTCGCAGTCATGTGCCGTGGATATGACGTAATTGCCCGAACCTCCGCCAAAATTCAAATCTGTTGGCGCGATGGCCGTGAGCCACTGAGCAGCGACGATTATCAACAGAAATATCTTTATTTTCTGCTTGCAACTGGACCGTCTAGAGCGTACACGGTAAGTAACACTCATTGTGTTTAAGGAGATTTACGTTTGTAATAGCAGAAGTGTAGCCGCGTTGCGTTGTACGTGTGAAAATTGGTCGAGGCGAAATGTTAATGTTTAATTTCATTCCTTTAGGTTCCACGGTGTTTGTTGGCTGCAAGTTTTCCACTGCAAGAAGAGGCTCGTATCATTGACCAGGAGCGAGCTACAATGGTGAGTAGCCATAACATTTATGTTAAACACTTCCTATTTCATGTCTAACAGTACTTGATTTAACAAATAACCATAAATAAATACAGTGTGGGCACTGAAGTTAACATATGTGATTATACTGCCTAATCTGTCACGGAGTAGATTGTTGCAAAGTAATATAAGATCCAAAGTTGTAATTCAGAATAGTTTTCAAAAGAAGGCCATTAGAATTATATACAAGTCTGATTACCCTGAACAAGCTATTAATTAAATCACAAATTCTTCAATTCAAAGATTTGGTAGATTATCAGACAAATAATGTCTAACAGTAATTGATTTAACACATCACGATAAGTAGATTGAGTGTGGGCACTCTCAAGTTAACAGATATGATTATACTGCCTAATCTGTTACAGAGTATGTTGTTGCCAAGTAATGTAGAATAGATCCAAAGTAGTAATCCAGAATAGTTTTGAAGAGGCCATTAGAATAATAAACAAATCTGATTACCTTGAACATAATAACAAGCTAAGTGTTTAATATGTCCTATGAAGTCAAAATTGGGCACCATCATGTGGTGAAATTTGGAATTGCATCACATCCAATTTTGCCTGGGAACAAACAGATTAAATAAATCTTAGTTTTGAATAAGCCACTCCTTCTCAAAGAAGTAAACTCTGCCCATTTCGCGCAGTAGATGTTCTGTTAATATCTAGTATTTATACAAAGTCATAATTTAAATTGCTTTCAACCTTCATTCATCGGTTCAACCAACATTACTCGCTCTTATTACCAACTTGTATTGATTTAACTAAGCGTTTAATACTTCCTATCAGGTCTCAAGGCAAGATTTGGCAAAATACAATTTCAGCAAATCCAATTTTGCCAGGGAACAAAAATAGATTAAATAAACTAAATAAGTCTTCTTCCCATTAAATAAATCAGAAAAGTCTGTCTTGTAACCAGTCCTCTTCAAACAAGTAAAGTCTGCCCATTTTGTGCCGTAGATTTTGTGTCTATGCCTAGTATTTAAACAAAATCATAATTTAAACGACTTCTTTCCTTCATTCACTTTGGAAATTTGGAATTGCAGCAAATCGAATTTTGCCAGGGAACAAAAATAGATCAATTAAACTAAATAAGTCTTCTTCCCATTAAATAAATTAAAAAAGTCTGTCTTGTAACCAGTCCTTCTCAAACAAGTAAAGTCTGCCCATTTTGTGCCGTCGATTTTGTGTTAATGCCTAGTATTTATACAAAATCATAATTTAAAGGACTTCATTCCTTCATTCACTTTGGAAATTTGGAATTGCAGCACATCAAATTTTGCCTGGGAAGAAAAGTAGATTAAATAAATTTAATAAGTCTTACTACTTCCCATTAAATAAATTAAATACGTCTTACTTGTTCCCACTCCTTTTCAAAAAAGTAGTTTAAAACGAGGTCCCTTCACTCAACCTTTAACCTATTTATTCACCTTCTAGGCTAAGTGTTAAAGGCTAAGTGTTAAAGGCTAAGTGTTAAAGGCTAAGTGTTAGAGGCTAAGTGCCAGAGGCTAGGCGCCAGAGGCGAGTTTTTGTGGGCTGAAGTTTTAGTGGGGTTAGTGTGAATACAATCCAAAAGAATACAACAGAATACAATAGAATATATTACATAGATTAAATTCAATAGCTCTTACTACTTCCCATTAAATAAATTAAATACGTCTTACTTGTTCCCAATCCTTTTCAAAAAAGTAGTTTAAAACGAGGGCCCTTCACTCAACCTTTAACCTCAACCCCGCACGTCACATTGTGTTGTATCTGTGAATGTTGGTTGTGGCCAAATGATAGTTTTCTTTCATTCGTTTAGGTTCCACGGTGTTTGTTGGCTATGTTTTCCACTGTCAGAAGGATGAAAATACAAAGTACAACGCTTGGACGTGGGCGAAGACGTCACCGGTGAGTCCTTCCTTCCTATTTATTTACCTTCTAGATGCTAGAGGCTAAGTGTTAGAGGCTAAGTGTTAGAGGCTAAGTGTTAAACACAATACGAACAACACAACGATACTGCACTGAACAACACGATACCGCACTGAGAAACACGATACCGCACTGAACAACACGATACCGCACTGAACAACACCATGCCGCACTGAACACCATGCCACACTGAACAACACCATCCCGCACTGAACAACACCATGCCGCACTAAACAACACCATGCCGCACTGAACAACACCATGCCTCACTGAACGACACCATGCCGCACTGAAAGACACCATGCCGCACTGAACGACACCATGCCGCACTGAAAGACACCATCCCGCACTGAACACCATGCCGCACTGAACAACACCATCCTGCACTGAACAACACCATCCCGCACTGAACAACACCATGCCGCACTTAACAACATTATGCCGCACTGAACATTATGCCGCACTGAACAACACCATGCCGCACTGAACAACACCATGCCGCACTGAACAACATTATGCCGCACTGAACAACACCATGCCGCACTGAACAACACCATGCCGCACTGAACAACACCATGCCGCACTGAACAACATTATGCCGCACTGAACAACACCATGCCGCACTGAACAACACCATCCTGCACTGAACAACACCATTCCGCATTGAACACCATGCCGCACTGAACAACACCATCCCGCACTGAACAACACCATCCCGCACTGAACAACACCATGCCGCACTGAACAACACCATGCCGCACTGAACAACACCATGCCGCACTGAACAACATTATAACGCACTGAACAACACCATCCCGCACTGAACAACACCATGCCGCACTAAACAACATTATGCCGCACTGAACAACATTATGCCGAAATGAACAACACCATGCCGCACTGAACAACACCATGCCGCACTGAACAACACCATCCTGCACTGAACAACACCATCCCGCACTGAACAACACCATGCCGCACTGAACAACACCATGCTGCACTGAACAACACCATGCCGCAATGAACAACACCATCCCGCACTGAACAACATTATGCCGCACTGAACAACATTATGCCGCACTGAACAACATTATGCCGCACTGAACAACATTATGCCGCACTGAACAACATTATGCCGCACTGAACAACACCATGCCGCACTGAACAACACCATGCCGCACTGAACAACACGATGCCGCTCTGAACAACACCATGCCGCACTGAACAACACGATCCTGCATTGAACAACACCATGCCGCACTGAACAACACCATCCTGCACTGAACAACACCATCCCGCACTGAACAACACCATGCCGCACTGAACAACATTATGGCGCACTGAACAACATTATGCCGCACTGAACAACACCATGCCGCACTGAACAACACCATGCCGCACTGAACAACACCATGCCGCAATGAACAACACCATCCCGCACTGAACAACACCATGCCGCACTGAGCAACACCATGCCGCACTGAACAACACCATCCCGCACTGAACAACACCATGCCGCACTGAACAACACCATTCCGCACTGAACAACACCATGCCGCACTGAACAACATTACGCTGCACTGAACAACACCATGCCGCACTGAACAACATTATAACGCACTGAACAACACCATCCCGCACTGAACAACACCATGCCGCACTAAACAACATTATGCCGCACTGAACAACACCATGCCGCACTGAACAACACCATCCTGCACTGAACAACACCATTCCGCATTGAACACCATGCCGCACTGAACAACACCATCCCGCACTGAACAACACCATCCCGCACTGAACAACACCATGCCGCACTGAACAACATTATGCCGCACTGAACAACATTATGCCGCACTGAACAACACCATGCCGCACTGAACAACACCATGCCGCACTGAACAACACCATGCCGCACTGAACAACATTATAACGCACTGAACAACACCATCCCGCACTGAACAACACCATGCCGCACTAAACAACATTATGCCGCACTGAACAACATTATGCCGAAATGAACAACACCATGCCGCACTGAACAACACCATGCCGCACTGAACAACACCATCCTGCACTGAACAACACCATCCCGCACTGAACAACACCATGCCGCACTGAACAACACCATGCCGCACTGAACAACACCATGCCGCAATGAACAACACCATCCCGCACTGAACAACATTATGCCGCACTGAACAACATTATGCCGCACTGAACAACATTATGCCGCACTGAACAACATTATGCCGCACTGAACAACATTATGCCGCACTGAACAACACCATGCCGCACTGAACAACACCATGCCGCACTGAACAACACCATGCCGCACTGAACAACACCATGCCGCACTGAACAACACGATCCCGCATTGAACAACACCATGCCGCACTGAACAACACCATCCTGCACTGAACAACACCATCCCGCACTGAACAACACCATGCCGCACTGAACAACATTATGGCGCACTGAACAACATTATGCCGCACTGAACAACACCATGCCGCACTGAACAACACCATGCCGCACTGAACAACACCATGCCGCAATGAACAACACCATCCCGCACTGAACAACACCATGCCGCACTGAGCAACACCATGCCGCACTGAACAACACCATGCCGCACTGAACAACACCATTCCGCACTGAACAACACCATGCCGCACTGAACAACATTACGCTGCACTGAACAACACCATGCCGCACTGAACAACACCATGCCGCACTGAACAACACCATGCCGCATTGAACAACACCATGCCGCATTGAACAACACCATGCCGCACTGAACAACACCATCCTGCACTGAACAACACCATGCCGCATTGAACAACACCATGCCGCACTGAACAACACCATCCTGCACTGAACAACACCATCCCGCACTGAACAACACCATCCCGCATTGAACAACACCATCCTGCACTGAACAACACCATGCCGCACTGAACAACACCATGCCGCACTGAACAACACCATTCCGCACTGAACAACACCATGCCGCACTGAACAACACCATCCTGCACTGAACAACACCATCCCGCACTGAACAACACCATGCCGCATTGAACAACACCATCCTGCACTGAACAACACCATCCCGCACTGAACAACACCATGCCGCACTGAACAACACCATGCCGCACTGAACAACACCATGCCGCACTGAACAACACCATGCCGCACTGAACAACATTATGCCGCACTGAACAACATTATGTCGCACTGAACAACACCATGCCGCACTGAACAACACCATGCCGCACTGAACAACATTATGCCGCACTGAAAAACACCATGCCGCACTGAACACCATCCCGCACTGAACAACACCATGCCGCATTGAACAACACCATGCCGCACTGAACAACACCATGCTGCACTGAACAACATTATGCTGCACTGAACAACACGATCCTGCATTGAACACCATGCCGCACTGAACAACACCATCCTGCACTGAACAACACCATCCTGCACTGAACAACACCACCCCGCACTGAACAACACGATCCCGCATTGAACAACACCATCCCGCACTGAACAACACCATGCCGCACTGAACAACACCATGCCGCACTGAACAACACCATGCCGCACTGAACAACACCATGCCGCACTGAACAACACCATGCCGCACTGAACAACACCATGCCGCACTGAACAACATTATGCCGCACTGAACAACACCATGCCGCACTGAACAACACCATCCCGCACTGAACAACACCATGCCGCATTGAACAACACCATGCCGCACTGAACAACACCATCCTGCACTGAACAACACCATCCCGCACTAAACAACACCATGCCGCACTGAACAACATTATGGCGCACTGGACAACATTATGCCGCACTGGACAACACCATGCCGCACTGAACAACACCATGCCGCACTGAACAACACCATGCCGCACTGAACAACACCATGCCGCACTGAACAACATTATGCCGCACTGAACAACACCATGCCGCACTGAACAACACCATGCCGCACTGAACAACACGATCCCGCATTGAACAACACCATCCTGCACTGAACAACACCATGCCGCACTGAACAACACCATGCCGCACTGAACAACACCATTCCGCACTGAACAACACCATGCCGCACTGAACAACACCATCCTGCACTGAACAACACCATCCCGCACTGAACAACACCATGCCGCATTAAACAACACCATGCCGCACTGAACAACACCATCCTGCACTGAACAACACCATGCCGCACTGAACAACACCATGCCGCACTGAACAACACCATGCCGCACTGAACATTATGCCGCACTGAACAACATTATGCCGCACTAAACAACATTATGTCGCACTGAACAACACCATGCCGCACTGAACAACACCATGCTGCACTGAACAACATTATGCCGCACTGAACAACACGATCCCGCATTGAACAACACCATCCCGCAGTGAACAACACCATGCCGCATTGAACAACACCATGCCGCACTGAACAACACCATGCTGCACTGAACAACATTATGCTGCACTGAACAACACGATCCTGCATTGAACAACACCATGCCGCACTGAACAACACCATCCTGCACTGAACAACACCATGCCGCACTGAACAACACCATGCCGCACTGAACAACATTATGCCGCACTGAACAACACCATGCCGCACTGAACAACACCATGCCGCACTGAACAACACCATGCCGCACTGAACAACACCATGCCGCAATGAACAACACCATCCCGCACTGAACAACACCATGCCGCATTGAACAACACCATGCCGCACTGAACAACACCATCCCGCACTGAACAACACCACCCCGCACTGAACAACACGATCCCGCATTGAACAACACCATCCCGGACTGAACAACACCATGCCGCACTGAACAACACCATTCCGCACTGAACAACACCATGCCGCACTGAACAACACCATGCCGCACTGAACAACACCATGCCGCACTGAACAACACCATGCCGCACTGAACAACACCATCCCGCACTGAACAACACCATGCCGCATTGAACAACACCATGCCGCACTGAACAACACCATCCTGCACTGAACAACACCATCCCGCACTGAACAACACCATGCCGCACTGAACAACATTATGGCGCACTGAACAACATTATGCCGCACTGAACAACACCATGCCGCACTGAACAACACCATGCCGCACTGAACAACACCATGCCGCACTGAACAACATTATGCCGCACTGAACAACATTATGCCGCACTGAACAACACCATGCCGCACTGAACAACACCATGCCGCACTGAACAACACCATGCCGCACTGAACAACACGACGTCGCACTGAACAACACGACGCCGCACAGAACAACACGACGCCGCACAGAATAACACAATACCGCACAGAACAACACAATACCGCACAAACAGTTTTAGATAATATTACGTCGCAGTCATGTGACGCGGACATGACGTCAATAGGCGGAACTCACGGCAAAATTATAATCCGTGGGCGTGGCTTGCAACAGGAAGTAGGAAAGCGGCAGTTCTGGCAAACAAGACACAGCGGTTAGTAACACGATGACTAACAAGGCAAATATTTTTGTTTTCAGCTTGCAACTTGACCGTCTAGAGCGTACAAGGTAATTACAACTGTTTTTTTTTTAGCCCTGAAAAGCGAGGGAGTGTGGCGTTTGGGAGGAATGTCGAACTCGGCGTCTGCTTCCAGCCACAGACGCCAAATTCCGACGATTATTTCGACTGGTCAACGGTTGTAAATTATTGCGTTGACTAAAAACGTTATTTAACTCTACTCTTAACTTTGCCGTTTCAGATATGCGGGTATTACACCGCGGAAATGACGTCAATAGGCTGAACTCTCGCCAAAATTCAAATCTGTGGGCGCAATGGCCTTGAGCGAGACACCGGATACAAACACGACGATTATCAACAGAAATATCTTTATTTTCTGCTTGCAAGTGGACCGTCTAGAGCGTACACGGTAAGTACAACTCATTGTGTTTAAAAAGATTTACGTTTGTGTAGTTTGCGTTGCGTTGTATCTGTGAATGTTGGTTGAGGCTAAATGTTAATGTTTAATTTCATTCCTTTAGGTTCCACGGTGTTTGTTGGCTGTATGTTTTCCACTGCAAGAAGAGGCTCGTATCATTGACCAGCAGGAGCTACAATGGTGAGTACCCCTTTCGTCTTCCATTTATGTTAAACACTTCCTATTTCATGTCTAACAGTACTCAATTTAACAAATAACCATAAATAAATACAGTGTGGGCAGTCACGTTAACATATGTGATTATCCTGCCTAATATGTTTATCACAAATATGTCACTAATCACTAATATGTTTATTTGTTTATCACAACACCTTTGGACCTTCAGCAATCGATTATTTCCCTTCATCTACATAGAGACAGAACGATGGTGTCTTAAACATCTCATTCATTTCACCAAATAACTTCACGCAGGTGGATAACGGCCGTCTCGGTCACGCTATGTTGCGTGATGCAGTTTTGAAGAACCAAATGCATTTATTCAATGAATAAGTCAAGCTAGTTCTATGTTTATGATGTTGTAAGTTACGGTACCGATTGAAGTTGAGTTCGAAGCCAGTGGAAAACAGCGCTGCGTTTGTGCTCTCCAGGTACAAATGTTGTGATCTCTGACTGACGACCGGGCGAGACTCGAGTAAGAGATGTCCAAACGAGCTCCGGCAGGGCGGGCCAAGGCGGAGCGAACGGACGCCCTTCAGGCCGCCAATGACGAGCTGAGAACCAAACTGATGGACGTCCAGTTAGAACTTCAGCAGGAGAAGAACAAGGTGAAAACCTCAACAGACAGACACTGCCTGCCTCCCTGCCTGCCTCCCTGCCTGCCTCCCTGCCTGCCTCCCTCCCTCCCAGTTTTCCCGATGTAGATTAGACATGCGTGTGCCATGACTGTGTCAGCCTACATCAACAAATGCACCGAGGACGTCAGCACCACTAAGAATATCATCACCCGGGGCAACCAACGACCCTGGATGACTGAGGAGGTACGTCAAACGCTACGAGCGCGGAACTCTGCCTTCAAGTCTGGCGACAAGGAGACACTGAGGACAGCGAGAGCCAACTTGAACCGTGCCATCAGGATAGCGAAGCGAGACCGCAGTCGAAAATTTCAGGATCGTTTCCACGACGTCAAAAACATCAGGAGTATGTGGCAAGGCATACGGGCGATTACAGACTACAACTCACCCTCCCCCCCCCCGGTGGGTGTAGTTGATGCTGACTTTCTAAATGGTCTAAATAACTTCTTTGGGAGGTTCGAGGCACTAAACGGCACTCCAGCAGTTAAAACTGTCCCCCATCAGGAAGAGGAGGTACTCTGCCTTGACTCCGCCGATGTGTTGAAGACCCTGAGGAGAGTCAACCCCTGTAAGGCCCCTGGCCCCGACAACATTCCTGGGCGTGTGTTCAGGGAATGTGCAAGTCATCTGGCTGGGGTCATCACAGACATTTTTAACACCTCGCTGGGCCAAGCCACAGTGCCGGCGTGCTTTAAGACTGCCTCCATCATTCCGGTGCCGAAGAAACCTCAAATCACCTCATTTAATGATTACCGGCCTGTTGCACTGACTCCGGTTATGATGAAGTGCTTCGAAAGGCTGCTTAAAGGTCACATCGTTTCCAGACTCCCCCTATTATTTGACCCGTTCCAGTTTGCCGACCGGCAAAACCGCTCCACTCAGGACGCCATCTCCTCCGTTCTTCACCTGAGCCTGGCTCACCTGGAGGAGAAGAACACCCATGTGCGGAGGCTGTTCCTGGACTTCAGCTCAGCGTTTAACACCATCATCCCACAGCATCTGGTAGGAAAATTGGAACACCTGGGCTTCAACACCCCCCTTCGCAACTGGCTGCTAGACTTCCTCACCAACAGACCTCAGTCAGTCCGGGTCGGACAGAACACCTCTGATGTCATCACCCTCAGCACAGGCTCCCTTCAGGGCTGCGTCCTGAGCCCCCTGCTGTGCACCCTGATGACACACGACTGCGTCCTCAGGTTCACCACCAATCACATCGTGAAGTCAGCAGACGACACAACGGTGGTGGGGCTCATCAGAGACAACAACGACCTGGACTACAGAGAGGAGGTGGAGCAGCTGGTGGGCTGGTGCAGAGAAAACAGCCTGATCCTGAATGAGGAGAAGATGAAGGAAATCATCGTCGACTTCAGGAAAAAACAGCCTCACCACGCTCCACTGATCATCAACAGCTCAGCTGTGGAGGTGGTCAGCACCACCAAATTCCTGGGGGTCCACATCACAGAAGACCTCACCTGGACTATGAACACTACGGCACTGGTCAAGAGGGCACAGAAGCGCTTGTACTTCCTGCGGAGGATGAGGAGAGCCCACCTGCCCCCACCCATCATGAGGACGTTCTACAGGAGCACCATAGAGAGCATTCTGACAAGCTGTCTCTCTGTGTGGTGTGGAGGCTGCACCGCCTCCGATTGGAAGAACGTGAGGAGAGTGGTGAGGACAGCAGAGAGGATCATAGGGGCTCCTCTTCCCTCCATTCAGGACATTTCATCTCAGCGCTGCATGTCCCGTGCCCGTAACATCATCAATGACCCATCACACCCCCACCATGGACTGTTCTCCCTGCTGCCCTCTGGGAAGAGGTTTGCAGCATCCGCTGCAGGTCCACCAGGTTCTGCAACAGCTTTTTCCCTGCTGTCATCAGACTGTTGAACACTAGAACTGTTGAGCTCTAAACTGAACTCTGCATCACACATTCACAGAACTGTACTTTATGACACTACGGACCTCTATCTTGCACTATCTCGCACTACCAACTTTACTGAACTTGTATAAACCCTTTAAATAGAAGTTTAATACATGGTTTAGCATTCCTCTGCACACTCTTGAATACTGTTTTGCCTACTTGCACTATTGCATAATTATCACTGCTGCACTTTATACTTATTTTTAATATATATATATATATATATATAGTATATATGTATATATATATATTTTCATAGGGTATGTTACTTCTATTCAACTGCAATATCACTACTTTGTTGTAAGACGTATGCAACGGAATTTCGTTTTGTATGCACCATGTGCAGACAAGATGACAATAAAGTTTGTCTAAGTCTAAGTCATGTCAGGTCAGCTGTCTGGAGAGAGAGAGAAGTCAGGACCTGCGGGCGGAGCACCACCGTGCCACCGCCGCCATGACGGAACTCAAAAGCAAACTCCATGAGGAGAAGCAGAAAGAGTTAGCCATTACCAGGGAGACATTACTGCGGCAGCATGAAATGGAGCTGATGAGAGTGATCAAAATCAAAGATGGAGAGATCCAGCGACTGAATGCCTTGGTCCTCAGCCTGAGGGACGGCTCCATGGACAAGGTGATCCGCTCTATCCGTGTCTGACTATCCGCACGCCACGTCGGGCTTCGATGCGGCCGCTACCGTATTGTGTAGCTTGTCCCCAGTAAGCGTCGCGGCGCTCCGTTGCGGTCTCAACGGCCCGGTGTGGCGCAATGTCTGCTCAGGTGAGGAGGGGGGGCGCTTTGCTGGCGGAGGTGGAGGAGACGCAGCGGTGTCGGGAGACCGAGCGGTGTCGCCTCCACCAGGAGCGCGGAAGAAGCCCTGGCAGCGGCCCAGCAGGCCTGGCAGTCCCGAGCGGCCGAGCTCCGATCGGCTCATCACCAGCATCGGGAGGAGCTGAGCCGAACCAAGAGAGACTGCGAGAGGGAGATCCGCCGACTGGTAGGACTGATCAGATGCGCGGTGCGTGGCTATGTTCCCAATTTCGTTGTATACCTGCAGTGCAATGACACCTAAGGCATTCTATTCTATTCTATTTCACAAGAAGAAAATGTCCGGTTGCTCGCTTCGCTTTTGTCACAGCAAAGGTGTTCTAGTCGATTCAAGAAAAAAATTGGCCGGTTGCTCTCTTTGTTTTTGTCACAATTCTGGCAAATGAGTTTGCCCGCCTGCCTGAGCGCTCCCCGTTTGTACATCCAGACGGATGAGATCAAACTGAAAGACAGAGCGGTTAGTGTTTTGGATGAAGCCCTGGGGCCGGCCACGTCCACCGCCTTCAGCTGCAGACTCAGGCTGCCGAGCAGCAGATCGCTGCCCTGAGGGATTCCCAAAGGGCGGGCCTAAACTACCCTGGAAGTGGGGTCAACGCCGCTACTAGCAATCCTCTTCATTGCGTAAGCCACCTCATCACACACTTGCAGTACGCATGACTTAGTTCGTTGCTGGAGGAAGGTAGCACAAAAACAGTTTTGAACTTTGAACGAGTGCTTGTGTGTGTGTGTTGCGGGGCGTTTTCAGTCTCAGGAGGATCGGGACACGCAACGGTTTCATCTGAAAATCGCTGAGCTCAGCGCAGTCATCAGGAAACTGGAGGATCGAAACGCCCTGCTTTCTGAAGAGCGCAATGAACTGGTAATTTATTGACGGCACGCTTGAAGGTTTGCGCTACGTTTGATGCGCGCCATCCAGCGAGGCACCCATTGCGCTTGCTTATTAGTTGAGCGGCGCGGCGAGTCGGTTGCCTGGTAGATGTCTTTTATTGGGAGCCAAAGCCACGATTCCGTTCAAACCGATGCAAAAGGAATGGATACGTTCTGGCCCGCGTGTTGTGCGTCTTTCACATCCCGCACTTCATGCTTGCAGCTAAAGCGACTGAGAGAAACAGAAAGCCAGTTTCTGCCACTCCTGTACAAAAACAAACGCCTGAGCAGGAAGAATGAAGAACTCTCGCTGGTGCTGTGTCGCCTTGAAAACAAAGTGCGCTTTGTCACCCAGGAGAACGAGGAGATGGCAAGCTTGGTAAGTCGACGCGGACAACGGCGGCGTGCCAACAGAGTCCACTGCATTTGTGTTCCACAGAGAAGGCCTAGTTCGCTCAATGACCTGGACCGCGGTTGCGGCCAGCAGGACGGTGAAATGGAGTTCCTTCAAGTTGTGGAGCAGCGGCACATCATCGACGACTTGTCCAAGGTCTTCAGGCAGGCGACTCGGTGCACGTACGGCAGCGCCGCGCTCGCTCGCTGTCGCCAGGAAACCTTTTCCGTCCAAAGCTTGGCCGGCGGCCGCCATCCAAAAAATTGGCCCCTTAAATTCCGACCTTTCAAGCAGGAGCATTGTGCGCACGCGTTTGAACACGCTTTAGACTTGTTTTGCCGTTTTCAGCAGCTCAAAGCTCCCGTTTTGTCAGCGCCTTTGCCACTCGCTGTGCGCTGAAAACGACGGACTTGCCCGGCTGCTCAGCCCGTCAACCATGAGCCGCGAGCGCGACGTCATTGTCCGTAGGCAGCTAGTGGCAAAATGCACCCTGTTAGAGTTGCGCTCGCTCCAACTTATTTTGCAAGAACCACACGGGAGACAAGTAAGTTCTTTTGGACACCTGCAGGTGGAGAGTCCATCCGTTGTACGAATGAAGTCTGACTCTCGGCTCCTGCACGAGCATTTTAATTAAGAGAAACAGGGTGGGTGTAAGAGTGGATTGAATAGAGGAAGCCCTTGACCTCTAGTCAAAACATAGCAAGGGGTGTTTTACGACTTTGTGTAGGAAGGGATAAGCGATAGGGATAAATAAGGGATAAATAATATTATTTATTACAGGTCGCAGTCAAAGTCAAAGCAACACAATGATACGATAAAGATAATCTGGAAAACCCTGACACACCCTGTAGTTGTCACTTTTGGAAAAGACGAGCGTCCCTCCAATCATCGCCGGTGACGTGTTTTTCAGGCTCTGGAGACAGGAGCTCATGTCAGAAATGTCATTGTGAGTCGCGTTTGTTTCTGCGCCGGAGCCGTTCGTTCCCTTTGCATCCAAAGAATCTCAAAGGCGGATTATTTGTGTCGACAGGAGAGAGATTTGCTGCTACGATACCGACGTCGAGAATCTCTGAGGAGGAACAAAGCGTGAGGTCCTGCAAGGTGAGTCTGTTTGTTTGCGGCTGCTTGGTGTTGCGCAAGATGAAATGGCCTTTTTCTCGCTATCGTTCCTCTCGTCGATTCATCGTGAGGTGTCGCTTCAGTTTGTTCAGAGAGATGTTTGCTTCCGCGCCCGCAGGTCATCGAAACATTTTACGGCTACGACGAAGACGTGTTGGTGGACTCGGACGGATCGTCCTTGTCTTTTCACACCGACAGAACCCCCGACACGGAACCCGAAGAGGTAGCCCGCCATTTCTGCCAGCGTATTGGCACCAAACATTCCTCTTCAGCCTGGAATCGGACTCGTCTTTGCGTCGCGGGTGCTTTGTCGCCGGTCTGACTGATTCTGGTACTAGTGCTGTGTTGCATTGGTGTGTGCATGAAGAGGCGGAGCTTCGCTACCGCCAGCTGACGCAAGAATATCAAGCGCTGCAACGAGCCTACGCTCTGCTAGCCCAGACCAGCGAAGGGGACTACGACGCCGAGAAGGAGATCAAGGTGGCGCCCCTTCCCGCAACCCCCGGCCGGGTCGCAGCCTCCCCGTTCTCACCCAGCCTCGGGTGTTCTCTGGTCTGAAAGGAGGAGGAGGAGCCTCCCTCCTCCTCCTTTCAGACCAGAGAAAAGCTGATGGTAGAAATGGGTCACTATCAAAGCAGAGTAGCAGATCTGGAGTCAGCGCTGAAGCAACAAGGACAGGTAAGCTCATCAATGAGCACACCTTTTTCTCAGACAAAATAGCTACATTCTTCAGTCACTCATCCGTCTGGCATTACTGGACCAACCCCCCCCCCCCCCCCCCCCCCGAACGTGGCTGGGAAAATGCGGAGAAAAGCAAATGTCATTTTCCAGTCAACCAAAGAATTTGTGGATGAAAATGACACAACATTCCAAAGCTGTCCACGCGTTTGTCTCTTCTAGAATGTCAAGTGGGTGGAGGAGAAGCAGCTGCTGCGTCAGAGCAATCAGCAGTTGGCCGAAAAGGTGACGGAAAGAAAGGCGCTGGGCGGAGTCGCTTGGCGTCACACCTGTCGGGAAGCCCCGCAGATGAGGTCTGACTGTCTTTTCAGGTCAGGCGGATGGAGGCGGAAGAAGCGCGTCTGAAAGAGCACATCCAGGATATCCGAGACCAAAACGAACTGCTTGAGTTCCGCATCCTGGAGCTGGAGGTGGGAAGACTCGCACAAGCGTGTTGAGGCCAGAGATGTGACGGACGGACGGACGGACGGACGGACGGATGCATGCCTCTGCCTTTCAGGAGAGGGAGTGGCGCTCCCCCGTCTTGAAGTTTCTGCAAGTCCGTTTCCCAGACGGCCTCAGCCCTTTGCAGATCTACTGCGAGGCCGAGGGCGTGAGCGTACGTAAGGCGTCCCTCGCAACCCTAACCTTAACCCGAGGTCCCAGAACACCTTACATTGCTCCTTGCGCCTTTCCCCCGGACATCGTCATCAGTGATCTGATGAAGAAGCTGGACATCCTGGGCTATAACGCCGTAAGTGTATGTCGAACTCCTTATGTTCGCACTCCACGAGACTCGGCGGCTCAAATGTGACTTTTGGAAGGCTTTGCGCTGAAAGAAGCTTGTTGACGCTGTGCCTTTGGGCTCTTGCAGAATCTCACCAACGAGGAGCAGGTGGTCGTGATTCACGCCAGGACCCTTCTCACCCTAGCCGAGAAGGTAACGCGCACGTCCACGCACGCTCTCGCATTCTGCTTATGTGACAGCAGCCTTTCCTCAGTGGTTAGAATACATCAAAGTGACCAAGTCAGCACTTCAACAGAAGATGTTGGACATTGAAAGTGAGAAGGTAGACAGACACGCGACATCAGCCAAGGGGAACTCCGGCAATGTGCCCCAACAATTCTGACCTTGAGCTGTGCTAGGATATGTTCTGCAAGCAGAAGGGCTACCTGGATGAAGAGTTGGACTTCAGGAAGTGTTCCATGGACCAGGCTCATAAGGTAAGCCGCCCTCAAATCTCCCGCCGGACCACTGATGGACGAGGATTGCGGCCCAGAGGATCCTGGAGCTGGAGGCCATGTTGTACGAGGCGCTACCGCAGCGGGACTGCCCCGCCACGGACGGCGAAAAAGCCAGCCACGCTGGCGTGAATGACGTGCTGACGGCGGATCAGAGAGAAGAGCTTAGGAGCGCCGTGGACCAATGGAAGCGAGCCCTGATGTGCGAGTTGAGGGAGCGCGACGCTTGCATCCTCCAAGAGAGAATGGATCTGCTGCACAGCGCGCAACAGGTAAGGGCCCAAAGCCAGCCCGGCACTTACTTGCACTCTTACTGGCTTTTGAATGCCACTTTCCATTTGTCCGTCCTAGAGGAACAAAGAGCTGAAAGAATTCATCGAAGCTCAGAAGAGACAAATCAAACAATTGGAGGAGAAGTTTCTGTTTCTCTTTCTATTCTTCTCCTTGGCCTTCATTCTGTGGCCCTAACACCAGCTGGTGAGTGAGCTCCAGCGGCACCGCACTCGACACCTCCGATACACTGCCAGCCGGTCTCAGACGTTGGCAGACGCTCCGATGCCAACGTATACCCCCCGCCACGGTGACAGAGGCACCGCGTCACACCGGCGCTCATCCAATCAGAAGGCAGGAAAAGCAAATTCACATGCAGGGCACTTTTGAACCAGAAGAGAGCGCCACAAAAAACGGTTGTTGCCCCAAACGCGCACTAAAAAGGGTCAGAATAACAAGAGTCCCACTGGCCAGCCGGGGCCACCCGTCCAGCTGTTTCTTCAGGGGGGAAAAAAATTGGAGTCACCGGTGAGTACATTTTGCATTTAGCTCTGCTTTTCTGCTTCTGTCTTCAAGTGTGTGGCATCCTGCGATCAAAGATTCAGCCAACCCCAAAGCGGTTGACCTCAACGTCCCACCACCATGCCTACCAGAGCAGGTGACGTGATGCTTTGGACATCCTTCCGTCTCAGATGCCCAAAAGTACTCTTTGCCACATCTGCGGCAATACGGTGTCTTTTCAAAGGTGCAAATAAATCCAGCGTGGGCGGAACACGCACGTCTTCGGTTTTTCCCGCTTTGTTTGTGTGACAGCTGTTGTGAAAATTTTATACAAATAAAGTTGTATAGTACAGGTTTGGCCAAGCCGCAACTCCCGAACCGCATGCGGCTCTTTTATGTTCATATCAACATTTGTGTGTGTGTGTGTGTGGGGGGGGGGGGGGGGGGGGGGTTGTGCGTGTTGGCTTCACTTGAGTTCAATTTGGTATTTTGGTCAAAAGCGCATGTGGTGAAATTCCACAAAGTAGGATGGGCAAACACATTTCTTTAAACTATGAGTGTCAATTGGGCTCTCGAAATGGCAGGGAAAAGATGCACAGCAAAACGAAAATACGTAGATGAACACAGGACGTTTTAATCAGAGTGGGAAAGTTTCTATTTTTTGTTGAACGTGATGGCAAACCATTCTGCCTGATATGTCAGACCTCAGCGCATTTCAAAGATTCAAATCTTCAGCGCCATGCACTTCAGCTCACTCCATGCTAACATTGATCAGGCGTCGAACCCGCATCATCATGCTTAAGAGGTGGCCATGCTAACCAGTGCGCCATTATGTCAACGCATAATAACTAAGTCTACTGGTCAAAACAGCGGTTACTATATGACGTCGCTACGTCGTGGTCACGTGACGCAGACAAGACGTCAATGGACGTGGGCAGAGTTAACTTGTTTAAAAGGGAGTAGGCAGAAGAAATATTTAATTTATTTAAATCTATTTTGAGTGCACACCATTATGCCAATGCATAACAACTGTAAATCTACTAAACAAAACAGCGGTTGCTATATGACATCTGCCACGTCGTGGTCACGTGACATACGTGACGTCGATGGGCGTAACTTTCGCCGGAATTCAAATCCGCGGGGAGAGTTAACTTGTTTAAAAGAGAGTGGGCAGAAGAATTATTTAATTTATTTAAATCTATTTGGTGTGTGCGCCATTATGTCAATGCATAACAACTGTAAGTCTACTAAACAAAACAGCGGTTGCTATATGAGTCTGCCACGTCGTGGTCACGTGACGCGGACGTGACGTCGACGCCTACTTTACATCCCACCGATCACAGGACCCCCTCGGCTGCATAACCGTGCCCCCTTCCCAACCAATCGGATTTGCTATACGCGAAAACGACGCCAATGGAAAGAGCTTCCGCCCAAATTTAAATCCGTGGGCGTGGCTCGCAGCAGGAAGTAGGAAAATGGCGGCGATGTTGACAAAGACACAGCGGATGGTAACATACGACTAACAAGAGAAATAGTTTTATTTTCTGCTTGCAACTGGACCGTCCAGAGCGTACACGGTAAGTACAACTCATCGTTTTTAAAAAGAAGTACTTTTGTTGCCCTGAAAAGCGAGTGAGCGTGGCGTTTGTGGGGGACGTCGAATTTCGACGATTCTTTCTGGTCAACGGTTGTAAATGATTGTGTTGATTAAAAAAGAAAACTTGATGTAACTCTACTTTTAACTGCCGTTTCAGATAGATTTGGAATTGCATCACATCCAATTTTGCCTAGAGCGTACACGGTAAGTAACACTCGTTGTGTTTAAGGAGATTTACGTTTGTAATAGCAGAAGTGTAGCCGCGTTGCGTTGTACGTGTGAATGTTGGTCCGGGCGAAATGTTAATGTTTAATTTCATTCCTTTAGGTTCCACGGTGTTTGTTGGCTGCAAGTTTTCCACTGCAAGAAGAGGCTCATATCATTGACCAGGAGCGAGCTACAATGGTGAGTAGCCATAACATTTATGTTAAACACTTCCTATTTCATGTCTAACAGTACTTGATTTAACAAATAACCATAAATAAATACAGTGTGGGCACTGAAGTTAACATATGTGATTATACTGCCTAATCTGTCACCGAGTAGATTGTTGCAAAGTAATATAAGATCCAAAGTTGTAATTCAGAATAGTTTTCAAAAGAAGGCCATTAGAATTATATACAAGTCTGATTACCCTGAACAAGCTATTAATTAAATCACAAATTCTTCAATTCAAAGATTTGGTAGATTATCAGACAAATAATGTCTAACAGTAATTGATTTAACACATCACGATAAGTAGATTGAGTGTGGGCACTCTCAAGTTAACATATGTGATTATACTGCCTAATCTGTTACAGAGTATGTTGTTGCCAAGTAATGTAGAATAGATCCAAAGTAGTAATCCAGAATAGTTTTGAAGAGGCCATTAGAATGATAAACAAATCTGATTACCTTGAACATAATAACAAGCTAAGTGTTTAATATGTCCTATGAAGTCAAAATTGGGCACCATCATGTGGTGAAATTTGGAATTGCATCACATCCAATTTTGCCTGGGAACAAACAGATTACATAAATCTTAGTTTTGAATAAGCCACTCCTTCTCAAACAAGTAAACTCTGCCCATTTTGCGCAGTAGATGTTCTGTTAATATCTAGTATTTATACAAAGTCATAATTTAAATTGCTTTCAACCTTCATTCATCGGTTCAACCAACATTACTCGCTCTTATTACCAACTTGTATTGATTTAACTAAGCGTTTAATACTTCCTATCAGGTCTCAAATCGAGATTTGGCAAAATACAATTTCAGCAAATCCAATTTTGCCAGGGAACAAAAATAGATTAAATAAACTAAATAAGTCCTCTTCCCATTAAATAAATCAGAAAAGTCTGTCTTGTAACCAGTCCTCTTCAAACAAGTAAAGTCTGCCCATTTTGTGCCGTAGATTTTGTGTCTATGCCTAGTATTTAAACAAAATCATAATTTAAACGACTTCTTTCCTTCATTCACTTTGGAAATTTGGAATTGCAGCAAATCGAATTTTGGCAGGGAACAAAAATAGATCAATTAAACTAAATAAGTCTTCTTCCCATTAAATAAATTAAAAAAGTCTGTCTTGTAACCAGTCCTTTTCAAACAAGTAAAGTCTGCCCATTTTGTGCCGTCGATTTTGTGTTAATGCCTAGTATTTATACAAAATCATAATTTAAAGGACTTCATTCCTTCATTCACTTTGGAAATTTGGAATTGCAGCACATCAAATTTTGCCTGGGAAGAAAAGTAGATTAAATAAATTTAATAAGTCTTACTACTTCCCATTAAATAAATTAAATACGTCTTACTTGTTCCCACTCCTTTTCAAAACAGTAGTTTAAAACGAGGGCCCTTCACTCAACCTTTAACCCTATTTATTCACCTTCTAGGCTAAGTGTTAAAGGCTAAGTGTTAAAGGCTAAGTGTTAAAGGCTAAGTGTTAGAGGCTAAGTGCCAGAGGCTAGGCGCCAGAGGCGAGTTTTTGTGGGCTGAAGTTTTAGTGGGGTTAGTGTGAATACAATCCAAAAGAATACAACAGAATACAATACAATAGAATATAATACATAGATTAAATTCAATAGCTCTTACTACTTCCCATTAAATAAATTAAATACGTCTTACTTGTTCCCAATCCTTTTCAAAAAAGTAGTTTAAAACGAGGGCCCTTCACTCAACCTTTAACCTCAACCCCGCACGTCACATTGTGTTGTATCTGTGAATGTTGGTTGTGGCCAAATTATAGTTTTCTTTCATTCGTTTAGGTTCCACGGTGTTTGTTGGCTATGTTTTCCACTGTCAGAAGGATGAAAATACAAAGTACAACGCTTGGACGTGGGCGAAGACGTCACCGGTGAGTCCTTCCTTCCTATTTATTTACCTTCTAGATGCTAGAGGCTAAGTGTTAGAGGCTAAGTGTTAGAGGCTAAGTGTTAAACACAATACGAACAACACAACGATACTGCACTGAACAACACGATACCGCACTGAGAAACACGATACCGCACTGAACAACACGATACCGAACTGAACAACACCATGCCGCACTGAACAACACCATCCCGCACTGAACAACACCATGCCGCACTAAACAACACCATGCCGCACTGAACAACACCATGCCTCACTGAACGACACCATGCCGCACTGAAAGACACCATGCCGCACTGAACGACACCATGCCGCACTGAAAGACACCATCCCGCACTGAACACCATGCCGCACTGAACAACACCATCCTGCACTGAACAACACCATCCCGCACTGAACAACACCATGCCGCACTGAACAACATTATGCCGCACTGAACATTATGCCGCACTGAACAACACCATGCCGCACTGAACAACACCATGCCGCACTGAACAACATTATGCCGCACTGAACAACACCATGCCGCACTGAACAACACCATGCCGCACTGAACAACACCATGCCGCACTGAACAACATTATGCCGCACTGAACAACACCATGCCGCACTGAACAACACCATCCTGCACTGAACAACACCATTCCGCATTGAACACCATGCCGCACTGAACAACACCATCCCGCACTGAACAACACCATCCCGCACTGAACAACACCATGCCGCACTGAACAACATTATGCCGCACTGAACAACATTATGCCGCACTGAACAACACCATGCCGCACTGAACAACACCATGCCGCACTGAACAACACCATGCCGCACTGAACAACATTATAACGCACTGAACAACACCATCCCGCACTGAACAACACCATGCCGCACTAAACATTATGCCGCACTGAACAACATTATGCCGAAATGAACAACACCATGCCGCACTGAACAACACCATGCCGCACTGAACAACACCATCCTGCACTGAACAACACCATCCCGCACTGAACAACACCATGCCGCACTGAACAACACCATGCCGCACTGAACAACACCATCCCGCACTGAACAACATTATGCCGCACTGAACAACATTATGCCGCACTGAACAACATTATGCCGCACTGAACAACATTATGCCGCACTGAACAACATTATGCCGCACTGAACAACACCATGCCGCACTGAACAACACCATGCCGCACTGAACAACACCATGCCGCACTGAACAACACCATGCCGCACTGAACAACACGATCCCGCATTGAACAACACCATGCCGCACTGAACAACACCATCCCTCACTGAACAACACCATGCCGCACTAAACAACACCATGCCGCACTGAACAACACCATGCCTCACTGAACGACACCATGCCGCACTGAAAGACACCATGCCGCACTGAACGACACCATGCCGCACTGAAAGACACCATCCCGCACTGAACACCATGCCGCACTGAACAACACCATCCTGCACTGAACAACACCATCCCGCACTGAACAACACCATGCCGCACTGAACAACATTATGCCGCACTGAACATTATGCCGCACTGAACAACACCATGCCGCACTGAACAACACCATGCCGCACTGAACAACATTATGCCGCACTGAACAACACCATGCCGCACTGAACAACACCATGCCGCACTGAACAACACCATGCCGCACTGAACAACATTATGCCGCACTGAACAACACCATGCCGCACTGAACAACACCATCCTGCACTGAACAACACCATTCCGCATTGAACACCATGCCGCACTGAACAACACCATCCCGCACTGAACAACACCATCCCGCACTGAACAACACCATGCCGCACTGAACAACATTATGCCGCACTGAACAACATTATGCCGCACTGAACAACACCATGCCGCACTGAACAACACCATGCCGCACTGAACAACACCATGCCGCACTGAACAACATTATAACGCACTGAACAACACCATCCCGCACTGAACAACACCATGCCGCACTAAACAACATTATGCCGCACTGAACAACACCATCCTGCACTGAACAACACCACCCCGCACTGAACAACACGATCCCGCATTGAACAACACCATCCCGCACTGAACAAAACCATGCCGCACTGAACAACACCATGCCGCACTGAACAACACCATGCCGCACTGAACAACACCATGCCGCACTGAACAACACCATGCCGCACTGAACAACACCATGCCGCACTGAACAACATTATGCCGCACTGAACAACACCATGCCGCACTGAACAACACCATCCCGCACTGAACAACACCATGCCGCATTGAACAACACCATGCCGCACTGAACAACACCATCCTGCACTGAACAACACCATCCCGCACTAAACAACACCATGCCGCACTGAACAACATTATGGCGCACTGGACAACATTATGCCGCACTGAACAACACCATGCCGCACTGAACAACACCATGCCGCACTGAACAACACCATGCCGCACTGAACAACACCATGCCGCACTGAACAACATTATGCCGCACTGAACAACACCATGCCGCACTGAACAACACCATGCCGCACTGAACAACACGATCCCGCATTGAACAACACCATCCTGCACTGAACAACACCATGCCGCACTGAACAACACCATGCCGCACTGAACAACACCATTCCGCACTGAACAACACCATGCCGCACTGAACAACACCATCCTGCACTGAACAACACCATCCCGCACTGAACAACACCATGCCGCATTAAACAACACCATGCCGCACTGAACAACACCATCCTGCACTGAACAACACCATGCCGCACTGAACAACACCATGCCGCACTGAACAACACCATGCCGCACTGAACATTATGCCGCACTGAACAACATTATGCCGCACTAAACAACATTATGTCGCACTGAACAACACCATGCCGCACTGAACAACACCATGCTGCACTGAACAACATTATGCCGCACTGAACAACACGATCCCGCATTGAACAACACCATCCCGCAGTGAACAACACCATGCCGCATTGAACAACACCATGCCGCACTGAACAACACCATGCTGCACTGAACAACATTATGCTGCACTGAACAACACGATCCTGCATTGAACAACACCATGCCGCACTGAACAACACCATCCTGCACTGAACAACACCATGCCGCACTGAACAACACCATGCCGCACTGAACAACATTATGCCGCACTGAACAACACCATGCCGCACTGAACAACACCATGCCGCACTGAACAACACCATGCCGCACTGAACAACACCATGCCGCAATGAACAACACCATCCCGCACTGAACAACACCATGCCGCATTGAACAACACCATGCCGCACTGAACAACACCATCCCGCACTGAACAACACCACCCCGCATTGAACAACACGATCCCGCATTGAACAACACCATCCCGGACTGAACAACACCATGCCGCACTGAACAACACCATTCCGCACTGAACAACACCATGCCGCACTGAACAACACCATGCCGCACTGAACAACACCATGCCGCACTGAACAACACCATGCCGCACTGAACAACACCATCCCGCACTGAACAACACCATGCCGCATTGAACAACACCATGCCGCACTGAACAACACCATCCTGCACTGAACAACACCATCCCGCACTGAACAACACCATGCCGCACTGAACAACATTATGGCGCACTGAACAACATTATGCCGCACTGAACAACACCATGCCGCACTGAACAACACCATGCCGCACTGAACAACACCATGCCGCACTGAACAACATTATGCCGCACTGAACAACATTATGCCGCACTGAACAACACCATGCCGCACTGAACAACACCATGCCGCACTGAACAACACCATGCCGCACTGAACAACACGACGTTGCACTGAACAACACGACGCCGCACAGAACAACACGACGCCGCACAGAATAACACAATACCGCACAGAACAACACAATACCGCACAAACAGTTTTAGATAATATTACGTCGCAGTCATGTGACGCGGACATGACGTCAATAGGCGGAACTCACGGCAAAATTATAATCCGTGGGCGTGGCTTGCAACAGGAAGTAGGAAAGCGGCAGTTCTGGCAAACAAGACACAGCGGTTAGTAACACGATGACTAACAAGGCAAATATTTTTGTTTTCAGCTTGCAACTTGACCGTCTAGAGCGTACAAGGTAATTACAACTGTTTTTTTTTTAGCCCTGAAAAGCGAGGGAGTGTGGCGTTTGGGAGGAATGTCGAACTCGGCGTCTGCTTCCAGCCACAGACGCCAAATTCCGACGATTATTTCGACTGGTCAACGGTTGTAAATTATTGCGTTGACTAAAAACGTTATTTAACTCTACTCTTAACTTTGCCGTTTCAGATATGCGGGTATTACACCGCGGAAATGACGTCAATAGGCTGAACTCTCGCCAAAATTCAAATCTGTGGGCGCAATGGCCTTGAGCGAGACACCGGATACAAACACGACGATTATCAACAGAAATATCTTTATTTTCTGCTTGCAAGTGGACCGTCTAGAGCGTACACGGTAAGTACAACTCATTGTGTTTAAAAAGATTTACGTTTGTGTAGTTTGCGTTGCGTTGTATCTGTGAATGTTGGTTGAGGCTAAATGTTAATGTTTAATTTCATTCCTTTAGGTTCCACGGTGTTTGTTGGCTGTATGTTTTCCACTGCAAGAAGAGGCTCGTATCATTGACCAGCAGGAGCTACAATGGTGAGTACCCCTTTCGTCTTCCATTTATGTTAAACACTTCCTATTTCATGTCTAACAGTACTCGATTTAACAAATAACCATAAATAAATACAGTGTGGGCAGTCACGTTAACATATGTGATTATCCTGCCTAATATGTTTATCACAAATATGTCACTAATCACTAATATGTTTATTTGTTTATCACAACACCTTTGGACCTTCAGCAATCGATTATTTCCCTTCATCTACATAGAGACAGAACGATGGTGTCTTAAACATCTCATTCATTTCACCAAATAACTTCACGCAGGTGGATAACGGCCGTCTCGGTCACGCTATGTTGCGTGATGCAGTTTTGAAGAACCAAATGCATTTATTCAATGAATAAGTCAAGCTAGTTCTATGTTTATGATGTTGTAAGTTACGGTACCGATTGAAGTTGAGTTCGAAGCCAGTGGAAAACAGCGCTGCGTTTGTGCTCTCCAGGTACAAATGTTGTGATCTCTGACTGACGACCGGGCGAGACTCGAGTAAGAGATGTCCAAACGAGCTCCGGCAGGGCGGGCCAAGGCGGAGCGAACGGACGCCCTTCAGGCCGCCAATGACGAGCTGAGAACCAAACTGATGGACGTCCAGTTAGAACTTCAGCAGGAGAAGAACAAGGTGAAAACCTCAACAGACAGACACTGCCTGCCTCCCTGCCTGCCTCCCTGCCTGCCTCCCTGCCTGCCTCCCTCCCTCCCAGTTTTCCCGATGTAGATTAGACATGCGTGTGCCATGACTGTGTCAGCCTACATCAACAAATGCACCGAGGACGTCAGCACCACTAAGAATATCATCACCCGGGGCAACCAACGACCCTGGATGACTGAGGAGGTACGTCAAACGCTACGAGCGCGGAACTCTGCCTTCAAGTCTGGCGACAAGGAGACACTGAGGACAGCGAGAGCCAACTTGAACCGTGCCATCAGGATAGCGAAGCGAGACCGCAGTCGAAAATTTCAGGATCGTTTCCACGACGTCAAAAACATCAGGAGTATGTGGCAAGGCATACGGGCGATTACAGACTACAACTCACCCTCCCCCCCCCCGGTGGGTGTAGTTGATGCTGACTTTCTAAATGGTCTAAATAACTTCTTTGGGAGGTTCGAGGCACTAAACGGCACTCCAGCAGTTAAAACTGTCCCCCATCAGGAAGAGGAGGTACTCTGCCTTGACTCCGCCGATGTGTTGAAGACCCTGAGGAGAGTCAACCCCTGTAAGGCCCCTGGCCCCGACAACATTCCTGGGCGTGTGTTCAGGGAATGTGCAAGTCATCTGGCTGGGGTCATCACAGACATTTTTAACACCTCGCTGGGCCAAGCCACAGTGCCGGCGTGCTTTAAGACTGCCTCCATCATTCCGGTGCCGAAGAAACCTCAAATCACCTCATTTAATGATTACCGGCCTGTTGCACTGACTCCGGTTATGATGAAGTGCTTCGAAAGGCTGCTTAAAGGTCACATCGTTTCCAGACTCCCCCTATTATTTGACCCGTTCCAGTTTGCCGACCGGCAAAACCGCTCCACTCAGGACGCCATCTCCTCCGTTCTTCACCTGAGCCTGGCTCACCTGGAGGAGAAGAACACCCATGTGCGGAGGCTGTTCCTGGACTTCAGCTCAGCGTTTAACACCATCATCCCACAGCATCTGGTAGGAAAATTGGAACACCTGGGCTTCAACACCCCCCTTCGCAACTGGCTGCTAGACTTCCTCACCAACAGACCTCAGTCAGTCCGGGTCGGACAGAACACCTCTGATGTCATCACCCTCAGCACAGGCTCCCTTCAGGGCTGCGTCCTGAGCCCCCTGCTGTGCACCCTGATGACACACGACTGCGTCCTCAGGTTCACCACCAATCACATCGTGAAGTCAGCAGACGACACAACGGTGGTGGGGCTCATCAGAGACAACAACGACCTGGACTACAGAGAGGAGGTGGAGCAGCTGGTGGGCTGGTGCAGAGAAAACAGCCTGATCCTGAATGAGGAGAAGATGAAGGAAATCATCGTCGACTTCAGGAAAAAACAGCCTCACCACGCTCCACTGATCATCAACAGCTCAGCTGTGGAGGTGGTCAGCACCACCAAATTCCTGGGGGTCCACATCACAGAAGACCTCACCTGGACTATGAACACTACGGCACTGGTCAAGAGGGCACAGAAGCGCTTGTACTTCCTGCGGAGGATGAGGAGAGCCCACCTGCCCCCACCCATCATGAGGACGTTCTACAGGAGCACCATAGAGAGCATTCTGACAAGCTGTCTCTCTGTGTGGTGTGGAGGCTGCACCGCCTCCGATTGGAAGAACGTGAGGAGAGTGGTGAGGACAGCAGAGAGGATCATAGGGGCTCCTCTTCCCTCCATTCAGGACATTTCATCTCAGCGCTGCATGTCCCGTGCCCGTAACATCATCAATGACCCATCACACCCCCACCATGGACTGTTCTCCCTGCTGCCCTCTGGGAAGAGGTTTGCAGCATCCGCTGCAGGTCCACCAGGTTCTGCAACAGCTTTTTCCCTGCTGTCATCAGACTGTTGAACACTAGAACTGTTGAGCTCTAAACTGAACTCTGCATCACACATTCACAGAACTGTACTTTATGACACTACGGACCTCTATCTTGCACTATCTCGCACTACCAACTTTACTGAACTTGTATAAACCCTTTAAATAGAAGTTTAATACATGGTTTAGCATTCCTCTGCACACTCTTGAATACTGTTTTGCCTACTTGCACTATTGCATAATTATCACTGCTGCACTTTATACTTATTTTTAATATATATATATATATATATATAGTATATATGTATATATATATATTTTCATAGGGTATGTTACTTCTATTCAACTGCAATATCACTACTTTGTTGTAAGACGTATGCAACGGAATTTCGTTTTGTATGCACCATGTGCAGACAAGATGACAATAAAGTTTGTCTAAGTCTAAGTCATGTCAGGTCAGCTGTCTGGAGAGAGAGAGAAGTCAGGACCTGCGGGCGGAGCACCACCGTGCCACCGCCGCCATGACGGAACTCAAAAGCAAACTCCATGAGGAGAAGCAGAAAGAGTTAGCCATTACCAGGGAGACATTACTGCGGCAGCATGAAATGGAGCTGATGAGAGTGATCAAAATCAAAGATGGAGAGATCCAGCGACTGAATGCCTTGGTCCTCAGCCTGAGGGACGGCTCCATGGACAAGGTGATCCGCTCTATCCGTGTCTGACTATCCGCACGCCACGTCGGGCTTCGATGCGGCCGCTACCGTATTGTGTAGCTTGTCCCCAGTAAGCGTCGCGGCGCTCCGTTGCGGTCTCAACGGCCCGGTGTGGCGCAATGTCTGCTCAGGTGAGGAGGGGGGGCGCTTTGCTGGCGGAGGTGGAGGAGACGCGGCGGTGTCGGGAGACCGAGCGGTGTCGCCTCCACCAGGAGCGCGGAAGAAGCCCTGGCAGCGGCCCAGCAGGCCTGGCAGTCCCGAGCGGCCGAGCTCCGATCGGCTCATCACCAGCATCGGGAGGAGCTGAGCCGAACCAAGAGAGACTGCGAGAGGGAGATCCGCCGACTGGTAGGACTGATCAGATGCGCGGTGCGTGGCTATGTTCCCAATTTCGTTGTATACCTGCAGTGCAATGACACCTAAGGCATTCTATTCTATTCTATTTCACAAGAAGAAAATGTCCGGTTGCTCGCTTCGCTTTTGTCACAGCAAAGGTGTTCTAGTCGATTCAAGAAAAAAATTGGCCGGTTGCTCTCTTTGTTTTTGTCACAATTCTGGCAAATGAGTTTGCCCGCCTGCCTGAGCGCTCCCCGTTTGTACATCCAGACGGATGAGATCAAGCTGAAAGACAGAGCGGTTAGTGTTTTGGATGAAGCCCTGGGGCCGGCCACGTCCACCGCCTTCAGCTGCAGACTCAGGCTGCCGAGCAGCAGATCGCTGCCCTGAGGGATTCCCAAAGGGCGGGCCTAAACTACCCTGGAAGTGGGGTCAACGCCGCTACTAGCAATCCTCTTCATTGCGTAAGCCACCTCATCACACACTTGCAGTACGCATGACTTAGTTCGTTGCTGGAGGAAGGTAGCACAAAAACAGTTTTGAACTTTGAACGAGTGCTTGTGTGTGTGTGTTGCGGGGCGTTTTCAGTCTCAGGAGGATCGGGACACGCGACGGTTTCATCTGAAAATCGCTGAGCTCAGCGCAGTCATCAGGAAACTGGAGGATCGAAACGCCCTGCTTTCTGAAGAGCGCAATGAACTGGTAATTTATTGACGGCACGCTTGAAGGTTTGCGCTACGTTTGATGCGCGCCATCCAGCGAGGCACCCATTGCGCTTGCTTATTAGTTGAGCGGCGCGGCGAGTCGGTTGCCTGGTAGATGTCTTTTATTGGGAGCCAAAGCCACGATTCCGTTCAAACCGATGCAAAAGGAATGGATACGTTCTGGCCCGCGTGTTGTGCGTCTTTCACATCCCGCACTTCATGCTTGCAGCTAAAGCGACTGAGAGAAACAGAAAGCCAGTTTCTGCCACTCCTGTACAAAAACAAACGCCTGAGCAGGAAGAATGAAGAACTCTCGCTGGTGCTGTGTCGCCTTGAAAACAAAGTGCGCTTTGTCACCCAGGAGAACGAGGAGATGGCAAGCTTGGTAAGTCGACGCGGACAACGGCGGCGTGCCAACAGAGTCCACTGCATTTGTGTTCCACAGAGAAGGCCTAGTTCGCTCAATGACCTGGACCGCGGTTGCGGCCAGCAGGACGGTGAAATGGAGTTCCTTCAAGTTGTGGAGCAGCGGCACATCATCGACGACTTGTCCAAGGTCTTCAGGCAGGCGACTCGGTGCACGTACGGCAGCGCCGCGCTCGCTCGCTGTCGCCAGGAAACCTTTTCCGTCCAAAGCTTGGCCGGCGGCCGCCATCCAAAAAATTGGCCCCTTAAATTCCGACCTTTCAAGCAGGAGCATTGTGCGCACGCGTTTGAACACGCTTTAGACTTGTTTTGCCGTTTTCAGCAGCTCAAAGCTCCCGTTTTGTCAGCGCCTTTGCCACTCGCTGTGCGCTGAAAACGACGGACTTGCCCGGCTGCTCAGCCCGTCAACCATGAGCCGCGAGCGCGACGTCATTGTCCGTAGGCAGCTAGTGGCAAAATGCACCCTGTTAGAGTTGCGCTCGCTCCAACTTATTTTGCAAGAACCACACGGGAGACAAGTAAGTTCTTTTGGACACCTGCAGGTGGAGAGTCCATCCGTTGTACGAATGAAGTCTGACTCTCGGCTCCTGCACGAGCATTTTAATTAAGAGAAACAGGGTGGGTGTAAGAGTGGATTGAATAGAGGAAGCCCTTGACCTCTAGTCAAAACATAGCAAGGGGTGTTTTACGACTTTGTGTAGGAAGGGATAAGCGATAGGGATAAATAAGGGATAAATAATATTATTTATTACAGGTCGCAGTCAAAGTCAAAGCAACACAATGATACGATAAAGATAATCTGGAAAACCCTGACACACCCTGTAGTTGTCACTTTTGGAAAAGACGAGCGTCCCTCCAATCATCGCCGGTGACGTGTTTTTCAGGCTCTGGAGACAGGAGCTCATGTCAGAAATGTCATTGTGAGTCGCGTTTGTTTCTGCGCCGGAGCCGTTCGTTCCCTTTGCATCCAAAGAATCTCAAAGGCGGATTATTTGTGTCGACAGGAGAGAGATTTGCTGCTACGATACCGACGTCGAGAATCTCTGAGGAGGAACAAAGCGTGAGGTCCTGCAAGGTGAGTCTGTTTGTTTGCGGCTGCTTGGTGTTGCGCAAGATGAAATGGCCTTTTTCTCGCTATCGTTCCTCTCGTCGATTCATCGTGAGGTGTCGCTTCAGTTTGTTCAGAGAGATGTTTGCTTCCGCGCCCGCAGGTCATCGAAACATTTTACGGCTACGACGAAGACGTGTTGGTGGACTCGGACGGATCGTCCTTGTCTTTTCACACCGACAGAACCCCCGACACGGAACCCGAAGAGGTAGCCCGCCATTTCTGCCAGCGTATTGACACCAAACATTCCTCTTCAGCCTGGAATCGGACTCGTCTTTGCGTCGCGGGTGCTTTGTCGCCGGTCTGACTGATTCTGGTACTAGTGCTGTGTTGCATTGGTGTGTGCATGAAGAGGCGGAGCTTCGCTACCGCCAGCTGACGCAAGAATATCAAGCGCTGCAACGAGCCTACGCTCTGCTAGCCCAGACCAGCGAAAGGGGACTACGACGCCGAGAAGGAGATCAAGGTGGCGCCCCTTCCCGCAACCCCCGGCCGGGTCGCAGCCTCCCCGTTCTCACCCAGCCTCGGGTGTTCTCTGGTCTGAAAGGAGGAGGAGGAGCCTCCCTCCTCCTCCTTTCAGACCAGAGAAAAGCTGATGGTAGAAATGGGTCACTATCAAAGCAGAGTAGCAGATCTGGAGTCAGCGCTGAAGCAACAAGGACAGGTAAGCTCATCAATGAGCACACCTTTTTCTCAGACAAAATAGCTACATTCTTCAGTCACTCATCCGTCTGGCATTACTGGACCAACCCCCCCCCCCCCCCCCCCGAACGTGGCTGGGAAAATGCGGAGAAAAGCAAATGTCATTTTCCAGTCAACCAAAGAATTTGTGGATGAAAATGACACAACATTCCAAAGCTGTCCACGCGTTTGTCTCTTCTAGAATGTCAAGTGGGTGGAGGAGAAGCAGCTGCTGCGTCAGAGCAATCAGCAGTTGGCCGAAAAGGTGACGGAAAGAAAGGCGCTGGGCGGAGTCGCTTGGCGTCACACCTGTCGGGAAGCCCCGCAGATGAGGTCTGACTGTCTTTTCAGGTCAGGCGGATGGAGGCGGAAGAAGCGCGTCTGAAAGAGCACATCCAGGATATCCGAGACCAAAACGAACTGCTTGAGTTCCGCATCCTGGAGCTGGAGGTGGGAAGACTCGCACAAGCGTGTTGAGGCCAGAGATGTGACGGACGGACGGACGGACGGACGGATGCATGCCTCTGCCTTTCAGGAGAGGGAGTGGCGCTCCCCCGTCTTGAAGTTTCTGCAAGTCCGTTTCCCAGACGGCCTCAGCCCTTTGCAGATCTACTGCGAGGCCGAGGGCGTGAGCGTACGTAAGGCGTCCCTCGCAACCCTAACCTTAACCCGAGGTCCCAGAACACCTTACATTGCTCCTTGCGCCTTTCCCCCGGACATCGTCATCAGTGATCTGATGAAGAAGCTGGACATCCTGGGCTATAACGCCGTAAGTGTATGTCGAACTCCTTATGTTCGCACTCCACGAGACTCGGCGGCTCAAATGTGACTTTTGGAAGGCTTTGCGCTGAAAGAAGCTTGTTGACGCTGTGCCTTTGGGCTCTTGCAGAATCTCACCAACGAGGAGCAGGTGGTCGTGATTCACGCCAGGACCCTTCTCACCCTAGCCGAGAAGGTAACGCGCACGTCCACGCACGCTCTCGCATTCTGCTTATGTGACAGCAGCCTTTCCTCAGTGGTTAGAATACATCAAAGTGACCAAGTCAGCACTTCAACAGAAGATGTTGGACATTGAAAGTGAGAAGGTAGACAGACACGCGACATCAGCCAAGGGGAACTCCGGCAATGTGCCCCAACAATTCTGACCTTGAGCTGTGCTAGGATATGTTCTGCAAGCAGAAGGGCTACCTGGATGAAGAGTTGGACTTCAGGAAGTGTTCCATGGACCAGGCTCATAAGGTAAGCCGCCCTCAAATCTCCCGCCGGACCACTGATGGACGAGGATTGCGGCCCAGAGGATCCTGGAGCTGGAGGCCATGTTGTACGAGGCGCTACCGCAGCGGGACTGCCCCGCCACGGACGGCGAAAAAGCCAGCCACGCTGGCGTGAATGACGTGCTGACGGCGGATCAGAGAGAAGAGCTTAGGAGCGCCGTGGACCAATGGAAGCGAGCCCTGATGTGCGAGTTGAGGGAGCGCGACGCTTGCATCCTCCAAGAGAGAATGGATCTGCTGCACAGCGCGCAACAGGTAAGGGCCCAAAGCCAGCCCGGCACTTACTTGCACGCTTACTGGCTTTTGAATGCCACTTTCCATTTGTCCGTCCTAGAGGAACAAAGAGCTGAAAGAATTCATCGAAGCTCAGAAGAGACAAATCAAACAATTGGAGGAGAAGTTTCTGTTTCTCTTTCTATTCTTCTCCTTGGCCTTCATTCTGTGGCCCTAACACCAGCTGGTGAGTGAGCTCCAGCGGCACCGCACTCGACACCTCCGATACACTGCCAGCCGGTCTCAGACGTTGGCAGACGCTCCGATGCCAACGTATACCCCCCGCCACGGTGACAGAGGCACCGCGTCACACCGGCGCTCATCCAATCAGAAGGCAGGAAAAGCAAATTCACATGCAGGGCACTTTTGAACCAGAAGAGAGCGCCACAAAAAACGGTTGTTGCCCCAAACGCGCACTAAAAAGGGTCAGAATAACAAGAGTCCCACTGGCCAGCCGGGGCCACCCGTCCAGCTGTTTCTTCAGGGGGGAAAAAAATTGGAGTCACCGGTGAGTACATTTTGCATTTAGCTCTGCTTTTCTGCTTCTGTCTTCAAGTGTGTGGCATCCTGCGATCAAAGAGTCAGCCAACCCCAAAGCGGTTGACCTCAACGTCCCACCACCATGCCTACCAGAGCAGGTGACGTGATGCTTTGGACATCCTTCCGTCTCAGATGCCCAAAAGTACTCTTTGCCACATCTGCGGCAATACGGTGTCTTTTCAAAGGTGCAAATAAATCCAGCGTGGGCGGAACACGCACGTCTTCGGTTTTTCCCGCTTTGTTTGTGTGACAGCTGTTGTGAAAATTTTATACAAATAAAGTTGTATAGTACAGGTTTGGCCAAGCCGCAACTCCCGAACCGCATGCGGCTCTTTTATGTTCATATCAACATTTGTGTGTGTGTATGTGTGGGGGGGGGGGGGGGGGGGTTGTGCGTGTTGGCTTCACTTGAGTTCAATTTGGTATTTTGGTCAAAAGCGCATGTGGTGAAATTCCACAAAGTAGGATGGGCAAACACATTTCTTTAAACTATGAGTGTCAATTGGGCTCTCGAAATGGCAGGGAAAAGATGCACAGCAAAACAAAAATACGTAGATGAACACAGGACGTTTTAATCAGAGTGGGAAAGTTTCTATTTTTTGTTGAACGTGATGGCAAACCATTCTGCCTGATATGTCAGACCTCAGCGCATTTCAAAGATTCAAATCTTCAGCGCCATGCACTTCAGCTCACTCCATGCTAACATTGATCAGGCGTCGAACCCGCATCATCATGCTTAAGAGGTGGCCATGCTAACCAGTGCGCCATTATGTCAACGCATAATAACTAAGTCTACTGGTCAAAACAGCGGTTACTATATGACGTCGCTACGTCGTGGTCACGTGACGCAGACAAGACGTCAATGGACGTGGGCAGAGTTAACTTGTTTAAAAGGGAGTAGGCAGAAGAAATATTTAATTTATTTAAATCTATTTTGAGTGCACACCATTATGCCAATGCATAACAACTGTAAATCTACTAAACAAAACAGCGGTTGCTATATGACATCTGCCACGTCGTGGTCACGTGACATACGTGACGTCGATGGGCGTAACTTTCGCCGGAATTCAAATCCGCGGGGAGAGTTAACTTGTTTAAAAGAGAGTGGGCAGAAGAATTATTTAATTTATTTAAATCTATTTGGTGTGTGCGCCATTATGTCAATGCATAACAACTGTAAGTCTACTAAACAAAACAGCGGTTGCTATATGAGTCTGCCACGTCGTGGTCACGTGACGCGGACGTGACGTCGACGCCTACTTTACATCCCACCGATCACAGGACCCCCTCGGCTGCATAACCGTGCCCCCTTCCCAACCAATCGGATTTGCTATACGCGAAAACGACGCCAATGGAAAGAGCTTCCGCCCAAATTTAAATCCGTGGGCGTGGCTCGCAGCAGGAAGTAGGAAAATGGCGGCGATGTTGACAAAGACACAGCGGATGGTAACATACGACTAACAAGAGAAATAGTTTTATTTTCTGCTTGCAACTGGACCGTCCAGAGCGTACACGGTAAGTACAACTCATCGTTTTTAAAAAGAAGTACTTTTGTTGCCCTGAAAAGCGAGTGAGCGTGGCGTTTGTGGGGGACGTCGAATTTCGACGATTCTTTCTGGTCAACGGTTGTAAATGATTGTGTTGATTAAAAAAGAAAACTTGATGTAACTCTACTTTTAACTGCCGTTTCAGATAGATTTGGAATTGCATCACATCCAATTTTGCCTAGAGCGTACACGGTAAGTAACACTCGTTGTGTTTAAGGAGATTTACGTTTGTAATAGCAGAAGTGTAGCCGCGTTGCGTTGTACGTGTGAATGTTGGTCCGGGCGAAATGTTAATGTTTAATTTCATTCCTTTAGGTTCCACGGTGTTTGTTGGCTGCAAGTTTTCCACTGCAAGAAGAGGCTCATATCATTGACCAGGAGCGAGCTACAATGGTGAGTAGCCATAACATTTATGTTAAACACTTCCTATTTCATGTCTAACAGTACTTGATTTAACAAATAACCATAAATAAATACAGTGTGGGCACTGAAGTTAACATATGTGATTATACTGCCTAATCTGTCACCGAGTAGATTGTTGCAAAGTAATATAAGATCCAAAGTTGTAATTCAGAATAGTTTTCAAAAGAAGGCCATTAGAATTATATACAAGTCTGATTACCCTTAACATAACAACAAGCTATTAATTAAATCACAAATTCTTCAATTCAAAGATTTGGTAGATTATCAGACAAATAATGTCTAACAGTAATTGATTTAACACATCACGATAAGTAGATTGAGTGTGGGCACTCTCAAGTTAACAGATATGATTATACTGCCTAATCTGTTACAGAGTATGTTGTTGCCAAGTAATGTAGAATAGATCCAAAGTAGTAATCCAGAATAGTTTTGAAGAGGCCATTAGAATAATAAACAAATCTGATTACCTTGAACATAATAACAAGCTAAGTGTTTAATATGTCCTATGAAGTCAAAATTGGGCACCATCATGTGGTGAAATTTGGAATTGCATCACATCCAATTTTGCCTGGGAACAAACAGATTACATAAATCTTAGTTTTGAATAAGCCACTCCTTCTCAAACAAGTAAACTCTGCCCATTTTGCGCAGTAGATGTTCTGTTAATATCTAGTATTTATACAAAGTCATAATTTAAATTGCTTTCAACCTTCATTCATCGGTTCAACCAACATTACTCGCTCTTATTACCAACTTGTATTGATTTAACTAAGCGTTTAATACTTCCTATCAGGTCTCAAATCGAGATTTGGCAAAATACAATTTCAGCAAATCCAATTTTGCCAGGGAACAAAAATAGATTAAATAAACTAAATAAGTCCTCTTCCCATTAAATAAATCAGAAAAGTCTGTCTTGTAACCAGTCCTCTTCAAACAAGTAAAGTCTGCCCATTTTGTGCCGTAGATTTTGTGTCTATGCCTAGTATTTAAACAAAATCATAATTTAAACGACTTCTTTCCTTCATTCACTTTGGAAATTTGGAATTGCAGCAAATCGAATTTTGGCAGGGAACAAAAATAGATCAATTAAACTAAATAAGTCTTCTTCCCATTAAATAAATTAAAAAAGTCTGTCTTGTAACCAGTCCTTTTCAAACAAGTAAAGTCTGCCCATTTTGTGCCGTCGATTTTGTGTTAATGCCTAGTATTTATACAAAATCATAATTTAAAGGACTTCATTCCTTCATTCACTTTGGAAATTTGGAATTGCAGCACATCAAATTTTGCCTGGGAAGAAAAGTAGATTAAATAAATTTAATAAGTCTTACTACTTCCCATTAAATAAATTAAATACGTCTTACTTGTTCCCACTCCTTTTCAAAACAGTAGTTTAAAACGAGGGCCCTTCACTCAATCTTTAACCTCAACCCCGCACGTTGTGTTGTATCTGTGAATGTTGGTTGTGGCCAAATGATAGTTTTCTTTCATTCGTTTAGGTTCCAAGAAAACTTGATGTAACTCTACTTTTAACTGCCGTTTCAGATAAGCGGGTATTACGTCGCAGTCAAATGCCGCGGATATGACGTAATTGCCCGAACCTCCGCCAAAATTCAAATCTGTTGGCGCGATGGCCGTGAGCCACTGAGCAGCGACGATTATCAACAGAAATATCTTTATTTTCTGCTTGCAACTGGACCGTCTAGAGCGTACACGGTAAGTAACACTCATTGTGTTTAAGGAGATTTACGTTTGTAATAGCAGAAGTGTAGCCGCGTTGCGTTGTACGTGTGAAAATTGGTCGAGGCGAAATGTTAATGTTTAATTTCATTCCTTTAGGTTCCACGGTGTTTGTTGGCTGCAAGTTTTCCACTGCAAGAAGAGGCTCGTATCATTGATCAGGAGCGAGCTACAATGGTGAGTAGCCATAACATTTATGTTAAACACTTCCTATTTCATGTCTAACAGTACTTGATTTAACAAATAACCATAAATAAATACAGTGTGGGCACTGAAGTTAACATATGTGATTATACTGCCTAATCTGTCACGGAGTAGATTGTTGCAAAGTAATATAAGATCCAAAGTTGTAATTCAGAATAGTTTTCAAAAGAAGGCCATTAGAATTATATACAAGTCTGATTACCCTGAACAAGCTATTAATTAAATCACAAATTCTTCAATTCAAAGATTTGGTAGATTATCAGACAAATAATGTCTAACAGTAATTGATTTAACACATCACGATAAGTAGATTGAGTGTGGGCACTCTCAAGTTAACAGATATGATTATACTGCCTAATCTGTTACAGAGTATGTTGTTGCCAAGTAATGTAGAATAGATCCAAAGTAGTAATCCAGAATAGTTTTGAAGAGGCCATTAGAATAATAAACAAATCTGATTACCTTGAACATAATAACAAGCTAAGTGTTTAATATGTCCTATGAAGTCAAAATTGGGCACCATCATGTGGTGAAATTTGGAATTGCATCACATCCAATTTTGCCTGGGAACAAACAGATTAAATAAATCTTAGTTTTGAACAAGCCACTCCTTCTCAAACAAGTAAACTCTGCCCATTTCGCGCAGTAGATGTTCTGTTAATATCTAGTATTTATACAAAGTCATAATTTAAATTGCTTTCAACCTTCATTCATCGGTTCAACCAACATTACTCGCTCTTATTACCAACTTGTATTGATTTAACTAAGCGTTTAATACTTCCTATCAGGTCTCAAGGCAAGATTTGGCAAAATACAATTTCAGCAAATCCAATTTTGCCAGGGAACAAAAATAGATTAAATAAACTAAATAAGTCTTCTTCCCATTAAATAAATCAGAAAAGTCTGTCTTGTAACCAGTCCTCTTCAAACAAGTAAAGTCTGCCCATTTTGTGCCGTAGATTTTGTGTCTATGCCTAGTATTTAAACAAAATCATAATTTAAACGACTTCTTTCCTTCATTCACTTTGGAAATTTGGAATTGCAGCAAATCGAATTTTGCCAGGGAACAAAAATAGATCAATTAAACTAAATAAGTCTTCTTCCCATTAAATAAATTAAAAAAGTCTGTCTTGTAACCAGTCCTTTTCAAACAAGTAAAGTCTGCCCATTTTGTGCCGTCGATTTTGTGTTAATGCCTAGTATTTATACAAAATCATAATTTAAAGGACTTCATTCCTTCATTCACTTTGGAAATTTGGAATTGCAGCACATCAAATTTTGCCTGGGAAGAAAAGTAGATTAAATAAATTTAATAAGTCTTACTACTTCCCATTAAATAAATTAAATACGTCTTACTTGTTCCCACTCCTTTACAAAAAAGTAGTTTAAAACGAGGTCCCTTCACTCAACCTTTAACCCTATTTATTCACCTTCTAGGCTAAGTGTTAAAGGCTAAGTGTTAAAGGCTAAGTGTTAAAGGCTAAGTGTTAGAGGCTAAGTGCCAGAGGCTAGGCGCCAGAGGCGAGTTTTTGTGGGCTGAAGTTTTAGTGGGGTTAGTGTGAATACAATCCAAAAGAATACAACAGAATACAATACAATAGAATATAATACATAGATTAAATTCAATAGCTCTTACTACTTCCCATTAAATAAATTAAATACGTCTTACTTGTTCCCAATCCTTTTCAAAAAAGTAGTTTAAAACGAGGGCCCTTCACTCAACCTTTAACCTCAACCCCGCACGTCACATTGTGTTGTATCTGTGAATGTTGGTTGTGGCCAAATGATAGTTTTCTTTCATTCGTTTAGGTTCCACGGTGTTTGTTGGCTATGTTTTCCACTGTCAGAAGGATGAAAATACAAAGTACAACGCTTGGACGTGGGCGAAGACGTCACCGGTGAGTCCTTCCTTCCTATTTATTTACCTTCTAGATGCTAGAGGCTAAGTGTTAGAGGCTAAGTGTTAGAGGCTAAGTGTTAAACACAATACGAACAACACAACGATACTGCACTGAACAACACGATACCGCACTGAGAAACACGATACCGCACTGAACAACACGATACCGCACTGAACAACACCATGCCGCACTGAACACCATGCCGCACTGAACAACACCATCCCGCACTGAACAACACCATGCCGCACTAAACAACACCATGCCGCACTGAACAACACCATGCCTCACTGAACGACACCATGCCGCACTGAAAGACACCATGCCGCACTGAACGACACCATGCCGCACTGAAAGACACCATCCCGCACTGAACACCATGCCGCACTGAACAACACCATCCTGCACTGAACAACACCATCCCGCACTGAACAACACCATGCCGCACTGAACAACATTATGCCGCACTGAACATTATGCCGCACTGAACAACACCATGCCGCACTGAACAACACCATGCCGCACTGAACAACATTATGCCGCACTGAACAACACCATGCCGCACTGAACAACACCATGCCGCACTGAACAACACCATGCCGCACTGAACAACATTATGCCGCACTGAACAACACCATGCCGCACTGAACAACACCATCCTGCACTGAACAACACCATTCCGCATTGAACACCATGCCGCACTGAACAACACCATCCCGCACTGAAAAACACCATCCCGCACTGAACAACACCATGCCGCACTGAACAACATTATGCCGCACTGAACAACATTATGCCGCACTGAACAACACCATGCCGCACTGAACAACACCATGCCGCACTGAACAACACCATGCCGCACTGAACAACATTATAACGCACTGAACAACACCATCCCGCACTGAACAACACCATGCCGCACTAAACAACATTATGCCGCACTGAACAACATTATGCCGCACTGAACAACATTATGCCGCACTGAACAACATTATGCCGCACTGAACAACATTATGCCGCACTGAACAACACCATGCCGCACTGAACAACACCATGCCGCACTGAACAACACCATGCCGCACTGAACAACACGATCCCGCATTGAACAACACCATGCCGCACTGAACAACACCATCCCGCACTGAACAACACCATGCCGCACTAAACAACACCACGCCGCACTGAACAACACCATGCCTCACTGAACGACACCATGCCGCACTGAAAGACACCATGCCGCACTGAACGACACCATGCCGCACTGAAAGACACCATCCCGCACTGAACACCATGCCGCACTGAACAACACCATCCTGCACTGAACAACACCATCCCGCACTGAACAACACCATGCCGCACTGAACAACATTATGCCGCACTGAACATTATGCCGCACTGAACAACACCATGCCGCACTGAACAACACCATGCCGCACTGAACAACATTATGCCGCACTGAACAACACCATGCCGCACTGAACAACACCATGCCGCACTGAACAACACCATGCCGCACTGAACAACATTATGCCGCACTGAACAACACCATGCCGCACTGAACAACACCATCCTGCACTGAACAACACCATTCCGCATTGAACACCATGCCGCACTGAACAACACCATCCCGCACTGAACAACACCATCCCGCACTGAACAACACCATGCCGCACTGAACAACATTATGCCGCACTGAACAACATTATGCCGCACTGAACAACACCATGCCGCACTGAACAACACCATGCCGCACTGAACAACACCATGCCGCACTGAACAACATTATAACGCACTGAACAACACCATCCCGCACTGAACAACACCATGCCGCACTAAACAACATTATGCCGCACTGAACAACACCATCCTGCACTGAACAACACCACCCCGCACTGAACAACACGATCCCGCATTGAACAACACCATCCCGCACTGAACAACACCATGCCGCACTGAACAACACCATGCCGCACTGAACAACACCATGCCGCACTGAACAACACCATGCCGCACTGAACAACACCATGCCGCACTGAACAACACCATGCCGCACTGAACAACACCATGCCGCACTGAACAACATTATGCCGCACTGAACAACACCATGCCGCACTGAACAACACCATCCCGCACTGAACAACACCATGCCGCATTGAACAACACCATGCCGCACTGAACAACACCATCCTGCACTGAACAACACCATCCCGCACTAAACAACACCATGCCGCACTGAACAACATTATGGCGCACTGGACAACATTATGCCGCACTGAACAACACCATGCCGCACTGAACAACACCATGCCGCACTGAACAACACCATGCCGCACTGAACAACACCATGCCGCACTGAACAACATTATGCCGCACTGAACAACACCATGCCGCACTGAACAACACCATGCCGCACTGAACAACACGATCCCGCATTGAACAACACCATCCTGCACTGAACAACACCATGCCGCACTGAACAACACCATGCCGCACTGAACAACACCATGCCGCACTGAACAACACCATGCCGCACTGAACAACACCATCCTGCACTGAACAACACCATCCCGCACTGAACAACAGCATGCCGCATTAAACAACACCATGCCGCACTGAACAACACCATCCTGCACTGAACAACACCATGCCGCACTGAACAACACCATGCCGCACTGAACAACACCATGCCGCACTGAACATTATGCCGCACTGAACAACATTATGCCGCACTAAACAACATTATGTCGCACTGAACAACACCATGCCGCACTGAACAACACCATGCTGCACTGAACAACATTATGCCGCACTGAACAACACGATCCCGCATTGAACAACACCATCCCGCAGTGAACAACACCATGCCGCATTGAACAACACCATGCCGCACTGAACAACACCATGCTGCACTGAACAACATTATGCTGCACTGAACAACACGATCCTGCATTGAACAACACCATGCCGCACTGAACAACACCATCCTGCACTGAACAACATTATGCCGCACTGAACAACATTATGCCGCACTGAACAACATTATGCCGCACTGAACAACATTATGCCGCACTGAACAACACCATGCCGCACTGAACAACACCATGCCGCACTGAACAACACCATGCCGCACTGAACAACACCATCCCGCACTGAACAACACCATGCCGCACTGAACAACACCATCCCGCACTGAACAACACCATGCCGCACTAAACAACACCACGCCGCACTGAACAACACCATGCCTCACTGAACGACACCATGCCGCACTGAAAGACACCATGCCGCACTGAACGACACCATGCCGCACTGAAAGACACCATCCCGCACTGAACACCATGCCGCACTGAACAACACCATCCTGCACTGAACAACACCATCCCGCACTGAACAACACCATGCCGCACTGAACAACATTATGCCGCACTGAACATTATGCCGCACTGAACAACACCATGCCGCACTGAACAACACCATGCCGCACTGAACAACATTATGCCGCACTGAACAACACCATGCCGCACTGAACAACACCATGCCGCACTGAACAACACCATGCCGCACTGAACAACATTATGCCGCACTGAACAACACCATGCCGCACTGAACAACACCATCCTGCACTGAACAACACCATTCCGCATTGAACACCATGCCGCACTGAACAACACCATCCCGCACTGAACAACACCATCCCGCACTGAACAACACCATGCCGCACTGAACAACATTATGCCGCACTGAACAACATTATGCCGCACTGAACAACACCATGCCGCACTGAACAACACCATGCCGCACTGAACAACACCATGCCGCACTGAACAACATTATAACGCACTGAACAACACCATCCCGCACTGAACAACACCATGCCGCACTAAACAACATTATGCCGCACTGAACAACACCATCCTGCACTGAACAACACCACCCCGCACTGAACAACACGATCCCGCATTGAACAACACCATCCCGCACTGAACAACACCATGCCGCACTGAACAACACCATGCCGCACTGAACAACACCATGCCGCACTGAACAACACCATGCCGCACTGAACAACACCATGCCGCACTGAACAACACCATGCCGCACTGAACAACACCATGCCGCACTGAACAACATTATGCCGCACTGAACAACACCATGCCGCACTGAACAACACCATCCCGCACTGAACAACACCATGCCGCATTGAACAACACCATGCCGCACTGAACAACACCATCCTGCACTGAACAACACCATCCCGCACTAAACAACACCATGCCGCACTGAACAACATTATGGCGCACTGGACAACATTATGCCGCACTGAACAACACCATGCCGCACTGAACAACACCATGCCGCACTGAACAACACCATGCCGCACTGAACAACACCATGCCGCACTGAACAACATTATGCCGCACTGAACAACACCATGCCGCACTGAACAACACCATGCCGCACTGAACAACACGATCCCGCATTGAACAACACCATCCTGCACTGAACAACACCATGCCGCACTGAACAACACCATGCCGCACTGAACAACACCATGCCGCACTGAACAACACCATGCCGCACTGAACAACACCATCCTGCACTGAACAACACCATCCCGCACTGAACAACAGCATGCCGCATTAAACAACACCATGCCGCACTGAACAACACCATCCTGCACTGAACAACACCATGCCGCACTGAACAACACCATGCCGCACTGAACAACACCATGCCGCACTGAACATTATGCCGCACTGAACAACATTATGCCGCACTAAACAACATTATGTCGCACTGAACAACACCATGCCGCACTGAACAACACCATGCTGCACTGAACAACATTATGCCGCACTGAACAACACGATCCCGCATTGAACAACACCATCCCGCAGTGAACAACACCATGCCGCATTGAACAACACCATGCCGCACTGAACAACACCATGCTGCACTGAACAACATTATGCTGCACTGAACAACACGATCCTGCATTGAACAACACCATGCCGCACTGAACAACACCATCCTGCACTGAACAACACCATGCCGCACTGAACAACACCATGCCGCACTGAACAACATTATGCCGCACTGAACAACACCATGCCGCACTGAACAACACCATGCCGCACTGAACAACACCATGCCGCACTGACCAACACCATGCCGCAATGAACAACACCATCCCGCACTGAACAACACCATGCCGCATTGAACAACACCATGCCGCACTGAACAACACCATCCCGCACTGAACAACACCACCCCGCACTGAACAACACGATCCCGCATTGAACAACACCATCCCGGACTGAACAACACCATGCCGCACTGAACAACACCATTCCGCACTGAACAACACCATGCCGCACTGAACAACACCATGCCGCACTGAACAACACCATGCCGCACTGAACAACACCATGCCGCACTGAACAACACCATCCCGCACTGAACAACACCATGCCGCATTGAACAACACCATGCCGCACTGAACAACACCATCCTGCACTGAACAACACCATCCCGCACTGAACAACACCATGCCGCACTGAACAACATTATGGCGCACTGAACAACATTATGCCGCACTGAACAACACCATGCCGCACTGAACAACACCATGCCGCACTGAACAACACCATGCCGCACTGAACAACATTATGCCGCACTGAACAACATTATGCCGCACTGAACAACACCATGCCGCACTGAACAACACCATGCCGCACTGAACAACACCATGCCGCACTGAACAACACCATGCCGCACTGAACAACACCATGCCGCACTGAACAACACCATGCCGCACTGAACAACACGACGTCGCACTGAACAACACGACGCCGCACAGAACAACACGACGCCGCACAGAATAACACAATACCGCACAGAACAACACAATACCGCACAAACAGTTTTAGATAATATTACGTCGCAGTCATGTGACGCGGACATGACGTCAATAGGCGGAACTCACGGCAAAATTATAATCCGTGGGCGTGGCTTGCAACAGGAAGTAGGAAAGCGGCAGTTCTGGCAAACAAGACACAGCGGTTAGTAACACGATGACTAACAAGGCAAATATTTTTGTTTTCAGCTTGCAACTTGACCGTCTAGAGCGTACAAGGTAATTACAACTGTTTTTTTTTTAGCCCTGAAAAGCGAGGGAGTGTGGCGTTTGGGAGGAATGTCGAACTCGGCGTCTGCTTCCAGCCACAGACGCCAAATTCCGACGATTATTTCGACTGGTCAACGGTTGTAAATTATTGCGTTGACTAAAAACGTTATTTAACTCTACTCTTAACTTTGCCGTTTCAGATATGCGGGTATTACACCGCGGAAATGACGTCAATAGGCTGAACTCTCGCCAAAATTCAAATCTGTGGGCGCAATGGCCTTGAGCGAGACACCGGATACAAACACGACGATTATCAACAGAAATATCTTTATTTTCTGCTTGCAAGTGGACCGTCTAGAGCGTACACGGTAAGTACAACTCATTGTGTTTAAAAAGATTTACGTTTGTGTAGTTTGCGTTGCGTTGTATCTGTGAATGTTGGTTGAGGCTAAATGTTAATGTTTAATTTCATTCCTTTAGGTTCCACGGTGTTTGTTGGCTGTATGTTTTCCACTGCAAGAAGAGGCTCGTATCATTGACCAGCAGGAGCTACAATGGTGAGTACCCCTTTCGTCTTCCATTTATGTTAAACACTTCCTATTTCATGTCTAACAGTACTCGATTTAACAAATAACCATAAATAAATACAGTGTGGGCAGTCACGTTAACATATGTGATTATCCTGCCTAATATGTTTATCACAAATATGTCACTAATCACTAATATGTTTATTTGTTTATCACAACACCTTTGGACCTTCAGCAATCGATTATTTCCCTTCATCTACATAGAGACAGAACGATGGTGTCTTAAACATCTCATTCATTTCACCAAATAACTTCACGCAGGTGGATAACGGCCGTCTCGGTCACGCTATGTTGCGTGATGCAGTTTTGAAGAACCAAATGCATTTATTCAATGAATAAGTCAAGCTAGTTCTATGTTTATGATGTTGTAAGTTACGGTACCGATTGAAGTTGAGTTCGAAGCCAGTGGAAAACAGCGCTGCGTTTGTGCTCTCCAGGTACAAATGTTGTGATCTCTGACTGACGACCGGGCGAGACTCGAGTAAGAGATGTCCAAACGAGCTCCGGCAGGGCGGGCCAAGGCGGAGCGAACGGACGCCCTTCAGGCCGCCAATGACGAGCTGAGAACCAAACTGATGGACGTCCAGTTAGAACTTCAGCAGGAGAAGAACAAGGTGAAAACCTCAACAGACAGACACTGCCTGCCTCCCTGCCTGCCTCCCTGCCTGCCTCCCTGCCTGCCTCCCTCCCTCCCAGTTTTCCCGATGTAGATTAGACATGCGTGTGCCATGACTGTGTCAGCCTACATCAACAAATGCACCGAGGACGTCAGCACCACTAAGAATATCATCACCCGGGGCAACCAACGACCCTGGATGACTGAGGAGGTACGTCAAACGCTACGAGCGCGGAACTCTGCCTTCAAGTCTGGCGACAAGGAGACACTGAGGACAGCGAGAGCCAACTTGAACCGTGCCATCAGGATAGCGAAGCGAGACCGCAGTCGAAAATTTCAGGATCGTTTCCACGACGTCAAAAACATCAGGAGTATGTGGCAAGGCATACGGGCGATTACAGACTACAACTCACCCTCCCCCCCCCCCCCGGTGGGTGTAGTTGATGCTGACTTTCTAAATGGTCTAAATAACTTCTTTGGGAGGTTCGAGGCACTAAACGGCACTCCAGCAGTTAAAACTGTCCCCCATCAGGAAGAGGAGGTACTCTGCCTTGACTCCGCCGATGTGTTGAAGACCCTGAGGAGAGTCAACCCCTGTAAGGCCCCTGGCCCCGACAACATTCCTGGGCGTGTGTTCAGGGAATGTGCAAGTCATCTGGCTGGGGTCATCACAGACATTTTTAACACCTCGCTGGGCCAAGCCACAGTGCCGGCGTGCTTTAAGACTGCCTCCATCATTCCGGTGCCGAAGAAACCTCAAATCACCTCATTTAATGATTACCGGCCTGTTGCACTGACTCCGGTTATGATGAAGTGCTTCGAAAGGCTGCTTAAAGGTCACATCGTTTCCAGACTCCCCCTATTATTTGACCCGTTCCAGTTTGCCGACCGGCAAAACCGCTCCACTCAGGACGCCATCTCCTCCGTTCTTCACCTGAGCCTGGCTCACCTGGAGGAGAAGAACACCCATGTGCGGAGGCTGTTCCTGGACTTCAGCTCAGCGTTTAACACCATCATCCCACAGCATCTGGTAGGAAAATTGGAACACCTGGGCTTCAACACCCCCCTTCGCAACTGGCTGCTAGACTTCCTCACCAACAGACCTCAGTCAGTCCGGGTCGGACAGAACACCTCTGATGTCATCACCCTCAGCACAGGCTCCCTTCAGGGCTGCGTCCTGAGCCCCCTGCTGTGCACCCTGATGACACACGACTGCGTCCTCAGGTTCACCACCAATCACATCGTGAAGTCAGCAGACGACACAACGGTGGTGGGGCTCATCAGAGACAACAACGACCTGGACTACAGAGAGGAGGTGGAGCAGCTGGTGGGCTGGTGCAGAGAAAACAGCCTGATCCTGAATGAGGAGAAGATGAAGGAAATCATCGTCGACTTCAGGAAAAAACAGCCTCACCACGCTCCAGCTGTGGAGGTGGTCAGCACCACCAAATTCCTGGGGGTCCACATCACAGAAGACCTCACCTGGACTATGAACACTACGGCACTGGTCAAGAGGGCACAGAAGCGCTTGTACTTCCTGCGGAGGATGAGGAGAGCCCACCTGCCCCCACCCATCATGAGGACGTTCTACAGGAGCACCATAGAGAGCATTCTGACAAGCTGTCTCTCTGTGTGGTGTGGAGGCTGCACCGCCTCCGATTGGAAGAACGTGAGGAGAGTGGTGAGGACAGCAGAGAGGATCATAGGGGCTCCTCTTCCCTCCATTCAGGACATTTCATCTCAGCGCTGCATGTCCCGTGCCCGTAACATCATCAATGACCCATCACACCCCCACCATGGACTGTTCTCCCTGCTGCCCTCTGGGAAGAGGTTTGCAGCATCCGCTGCAGGTCCACCAGGTTCTGCAACAGCTTTTTCCCTGCTGTCATCAGACTGTTGAACACTAGAACTGTTGAGCTCTAAACTGAACTCTGCATCACACATTCACAGAACTGTACTTTATGACACTACGGACCTCTATCTTGCACTATCTCGCACTACCAACTTTACTGAACTTGTATAAACCCTTTAAATAGAAGTTTAATACATGGTTTAGCATTCCTCTGCACACTCTTGAATACTGTTTTGCCTACTTGCACTATTGCATAATTATCACTGCTGCACTTTATACTTATTTTTAATATATATATATATATATAGTATATGTATATATATATATTTTCATAGGATATGTTACTTCTATTCAACTGCAATATCACTACTTTGTTGTAAGACGTATGCAACGGAATTTCGTTTTGTATGCACCATGTGCAGACAAGATGACAATAAAGTTTGTCTAAGTCTAAGTCTAAGTCATGTCAGGTCAGCTGTCTGGAGAGAGAGAGAAGTCAGGACCTGCGGGCGGAGCACCACCGTGCCACCGCCGCCATGACGGAACTCAAAAGCAAACTCCATGAGGAGAAGCAGAAAGAGTTAGCCATTACCAGGGAGACATTACTGCGGCAGCATGAAATGGAGCTGATGAGAGTGATCAAAATCAAAGATGGAGAGATCCAGCGACTGAATGCCTTGGTCCTCAGCCTGAGGGACGGCTCCATGGACAAGGTGATCCGCTCTATCCGTGTCTGACTATCCGCACGCCACGTCGGGCTTCGATGCGGCCGCTACCGTATTGTGTAGCTTGTCCCCAGTAAGCGTCGCGGCGCTCCGTTGCGGTCTCAACGGCCCGGTGTGGCGCAATGTCTGCTCAGGTGAGGAGGGGGGGCGCTTTGCTGGCGGAGGTGGAGGAGACGCGGCGGTGTCGGGAGACCGAGCGGTGTCGCCTCCACCAGGAGCGCGGAAGAAGCCCTGGCAGCGGCCCAGCAGGCCTGGCAGTCCCGAGCGGCCGAGCTCCGATCGGCTCATCACCAGCATCGGGAGGAGCTGAGCCGAACCAAGAGAGACTGCGAGAGGGAGATCCGCCGACTGGTAGGACTGATCAGATGCGCGGTGCGTGGCTATGTTCCCAATTTTGTTGTATACCTGCAGTGCAATGACACCTAAGGCATTCTATTCTATTCTATTTCACAAGAAGAAAATGTCCGGTTGCTCGCTTCGCTTTTGTCACAGCAAAGGTGTTCTAGTCGATTCAAGAAAAAAATTGGCCGGTTGCTCTCTTTGTTTTTGTCACAATTCTGGCAAATGAGTTTGCCCGCCTGCCTGAGCGCTCCCCGTTTGTACATCCAGACGGATGAGATCAAGCTGAAAGACAGAGCGGTTAGTGTTTTGGATGAAGCCCTGGGGCCGGCCACGTCCACCGCCTTCAGCTGCAGACTCAGGCTGCCGAGCAGCAGATCGCTGCCCTGAGGGATTCCCAAAGGGCGGGCCTAAACTACCCTGGAAGTGGGGTCAACGCCGCTACTAGCAATCCTCTTCATTGCGTAAGCCACCTCATCACACACTTGCAGTACGCATGACTTAGTTCGTTGCTGGAGGAAGGTAGCACAAAAACAGTTTTGAACTTTGAACGAGTGCTTGTGTGTGTGTGTTGCGGGGCGTTTTCAGTCTCAGGAGGATCGGGACACGCGACGGTTTCATCTGAAAATCGCTGAGCTCAGCGCAGTCATCAGGAAACTGGAGGATCGAAACGCCCTGCTTTCTGAAGAGCGCAATGAACTGGTAATTTATTGACGGCACGCTTGAAGGTTTGCGCTACGTTTGATGCGCGCCATCCAGCGAGGCACCCATTGCGCTTGCTTATTAGTTGAGCGGCGCGGCGAGTCGGTTGCCTGGTAGATGTCTTTTATTGGGAGCCAAAGCCACGATTCCGTTCAAACCGATGCAAAAGGAATGGATACGTTCTGGCCCGCGTGTTGTGCGTCTTTCACATCCCGCACTTCATGCTTGCAGCTAAAGCGACTGAGAGAAACAGAAAGCCAGTTTCTGCCACTCCTGTACAAAAACAAACGCCTGAGCAGGAAGAATGAAGAACTCTCGCTGGTGCTGTGTCGCCTTGAAAACAAAGTGCGCTTTGTCACCCAGGAGAACGAGGAGATGGCAAGCTTGGTAAGTCGACGCGGACAACGGCGGCGTGCCAACAGAGTCCACTGCATTTGTGTTCCACAGAGAAGGCCTAGTTCGCTCAATGACCTGGACCGCGGTTGCGGCCAGCAGGACGGTGAAATGGAGTTCCTTCAAGTTGTGGAGCAGCGGCACATCATCGACGACTTGTCCAAGGTCTTCAGGCAGGCGACTCGGTGCACGTACGGCAGCGCCGCGCTCGCTCGCTGTCGCCAGGAAACCTTTTCCGTCCAAAGCTTGGCCGGCGGCCGCCATCCAAAAAATTGGCCCCTTAAATTCCGACCTTTCAAGCAGGAGCATTGTGCGCACGCGTTTGAACACGCTTTAGACTTGTTTTGCCGTTTTCAGCAGCTCAAAGCTCCCGTTTTGTCAGCGCCTTTGCCACTCGCTGTGCGCTGAAAACGACGGACTTGCCCGGCTGCTCAGCCCGTCAACCATGAGCCGCGAGCGCGACGTCATTGTCCGTAGGCAGCTAGTGGCAAAATGCACCCTGTTAGAGTTGCGCTCGCTCCAACTTATTTTGCAAGAACCACACGGGAGACAAGTAAGTTCTTTTGGACACCTGCAGGTGGAGAGTCCATCCGTTGTACGAATGAAGTCTGACTCTCGGCTCCTGCACGAGCATTTTAATTAAGAGAAACAGGGTGGGTGTAAGAGTGGATTGAATAGAGGAAGCCCTTGACCTCTAGTCAAAACATAGCAAGGGGTGTTTTACGACTTTGTGTAGGAAGGGATAAGCGATAGGGATAAATAAGGGATAAATAATATTATTTATTACAGGTCGCAGTCAAAGTCAAAGCAACACAATGATACGATAAAGATAATCTGGAAAACCCTGACACACCCTGTAGTTGTCACTTTTGGAAAAGACGAGCGTCCCTCCAATCATCGCCGGTGACGTGTTTTTCAGGCTCTGGAGACAGGAGCTCATGTCAGAAATGTCATTGTGAGTCGCGTTTGTTTCTGCGCCGGAGCCGTTCGTTCCCTTTGCATCCAAAGAATCTCAAAGGCGGATTATTTGTGTCGACAGGAGAGAGATTTGCTGCTACGATACCGACGTCGAGAATCTCTGAGGAGGAACAAAGCGTGAGGTCCTGCAAGGTGAGTCTGTTTGTTTGCGGCTGCTTGGTGTTGCGCAAGATGAAATGGCCTTTTTCTCGCTATCGTTCCTCTCGTCGATTCATCGTGAGGTGTCGCTTCAGTTTGTTCAGAGAGATGTTTGCTTCCGCGCCCGCAGGTCATCGAAACATTTTACGGCTACGACGAAGACGTGTTGGTGGACTCGGACGGATCGTCCTTGTCTTTTCACACCGACAGAACCCCCGACACGGAACCCGAAGAGGTAGCCCGCCATTTCTGCCAGCGTATTGGCACCAAACATTCCTCTTCAGCCTGGAATCGGACTCGTCTTTGCGTCGCGGGTGCTTTGTCGCCGGTCTGACTGATTCTGGTACTAGTGCTGTGTTGCATTGGTGTGTGCATGAAGAGGCGGAGCTTCGCTACCGCCAGCTGACGCAAGAATATCAAGCGCTGCAACGAGCCTACGCTCTGCTAGCCCAGACCAGCGAAGGGGACTACGACGCCGAGAAGGAGATCAAGGTGGCGCCCCTTCCCGCAACCCCCGGCCGGGTCGCAGCCTCCCCGTTCTCACCCAGCCTCGGGTGTTCTCTGGTCTGAAAGGAGGAGGAGGAGCCTCCCTCCTCCTCCTTTCAGACCAGAGAAAAGCTGATGGTAGAAATGGGTCACTATCAAAGCAGAGTAGCAGATCTGGAGTCAGCGCTGAAGCAACAAGGACAGGTAAGCTCATCAATGAGCACACCTTTTTCTCAGACAAAATAGCTACATTCTTCAGTCACTCATCCGTCTGGCATTACTGGACCAACCCCCCCCCCCCCCCCCCCCCCGAACGTGGCTGGGAAAATGCGGAGAAAAGCAAATGTCATTTTCCAGTCAACCAAAGAATTTGTGGATGAAAATGACACAACATTCCAAAGCTGTCCACGCGTTTGTCTCTTCTAGAATGTCAAGTGGGTGGAGGAGAAGCAGCTGCTGCGTCAGAGCAATCAGCAGTTGGCCGAAAAGGTGACGGTAAGAAAGGCGCTGGGCGGAGTCGCTTGGCGTCACACCAGTCGGGAAGCCCCGCAGATGAGGTCTGACTGTCTTTTCAGGTCAGGCGGATGGAGGCGGAAGAAGCGCGTCTGAAAGAGCACATCCAGGATATCCGAGACCAAAACGAACTGCTTGAGTTCCGCATCCTGGAGCTGGAGGTGGGAAGACTCGCACAAGCGTGTTGAGGCCAGAGATGTGACGGACGGACGGACGGACGGACGGACGGACGGATGCATGCCTCTGCCTTTCAGGAGAGGGAGTGGCGCTCCCCCGTCTTGAAGTTTCTGCAAGTCCGTTTCCCAGACGGCCTCAGCCCTTTGCAGATCTACTGCGAGGCCGAGGGCGTGAGCGTACGTAAGGCGTCCCTCGCAACCCTAACCTTAACCCGAGGTCCCAGAACACCTTACATTGCTCCTTGCGCCTTTCCCCCGGACATCGTCGTCAGTGATCTGATGAAGAAGCTGGACATCCTGGGCTATAACGCCGTAAGTGTATGTCGAACTCCTTATGTTCGCACTCCACGAGACTCGGCGGCTCAAATGTGACTTTTGGAAGGCTTTGCGCTGAAAGAAGCTTGTTGACGCTGTGCCTTTGGGCTCTTGCAGAATCTCACCAACGAGGAGCAGGTGGTCGTGATTCACGCCAGGACCCTTCTCACCCTAGCCGAGAAGGTAACGCGCACGTCCACGCACGCTCTCGCATTCTGCTTATGTGACAGCAGCCTTTCCTCAGTGGTTAGAATACATCAAAGTGACCAAGTCAGCACTTCAACAGAAGATGTTGGACATTGAAAGTGAGAAGGTAGACAGACACGCGACATCAGCCAAGGGGAACTCCGGCAATGTGCCCCAACAATTCTGACCTTGAGCTGTGCTAGGATATGTTCTGCAAGCAGAAGGGCTACCTGGATGAAGAGTTGGACTTCAGGAAGTGTTCCATGGACCAGGCTCATAAGGTAAGCCGCCCTCAAATCTCCCGCCGGACCACTGATGGACGAGGATTGCGGCCCAGAGGATCCTGGAGCTGGAGGCCATGTTGTACGAGGCGCTACCGCAGCGGGACTGCCCCGCCACGGACGGCGAAAAAGCCAGCCACGCTGGCGTGAATGACGTGCTGACGGCGGATCAGAGAGAAGAGCTTAGGAGCGCCGTGGACCAATGGAAGCGAGCCCTGATGTGCGAGTTGAGGGAGCGCGACGCTTGCATCCTCCAAGAGAGAATGGATCTGCTGCACAGCGCGCAACAGGTAAGGGCCCAAAGCCAGCCCGGCACTTACTTGCACGCTTACTGGCTTTTGAATGCCACTTTCCATTTGTCCGTCCTAGAGGAACAAAGAGCTGAAAGAATTCATCGAAGCTCAGAAGAGACAAATCAAACAATTGGAGGAGAAGTTTCTGTTTCTCTTTCTATTCTTCTCCTTGGCCTTCATTCTGTGGCCCTAACACCAGCTGGTGAGTGAGCTCCAGCGGCACCGCACTCGACACCTCCGATACACTGCCAGCCGGTCTCAGACGTTGGCAGACGCTCCGATGCCAACGTATACCCCCCGCCACGGTGACAGAGGCACCGCGTCACACCGGCGCTCATCCAATCAGAAGGCAGGAAAAGCAAATTCACATGCAGGGCACTTTTGAACCAGAAGAGAGCGCCACAAAAAACGGTTGTTGCCCCAAACGCGCACTAAAAAGGGTCAGAATAACAAGAGTCCCACTGGCCAGCCGGGGCCACCCGTCCAGCTGTTTCTTCAGGGGGGAAAAAAATTGGAGTCACCGGTGAGTACATTTTGCATTTAGCTCTGCTTTTCTGCTTCTGTCTTCAAGTGTGTGGCATCCTGCGATCAAAGATTCAGCCAACCCCAAAGCGGTTGACCTCAACGTCCCACCACCATGCCTACCAGAGCAGGTGACGTGATGCTTTGGACATCCTTCCGTCTCAGATGCCCAAAAGTACTCTTTGCCACATCTGCGGCAATACGGTGTCTTTTCAAAGGTGCAAATAAATCCAGCGTGGGCGGAACACGCACGTCTTCGGTTTTTCCCGCTTTGTTTGTGTGACAGCTGTTGTGAAAATTTTATACAAATAAAGTTGTATAGTACAGGTTTGGCCAAGCCGCAACTCCCGAACCGCATGCGGCTCTTTTATGTTCATATCAACATTTGTGTGTGTGTGTGTGTGTGTGTGTGGGGGGGGGGGGGGTTGTGCGTGTTGGCTTCACTTGAGTTCAATTTGGTATTTTGGTCAAAAGCGCATGTGGTGAAATTCCACAAAGTAGGATGGGCAAACACATTTCTTTAAACTATGAGTGTCAATTGGGCTCTCGAAATGGCAGGGAAAAGATGCACAGCAAAACGAAAATACGTAGATGAACACAGGACGTTTTAATCAGAGTGGGAAAGTTTCTATTTTTTGTTGAACGTGATGGCAAACCATTCTGCCTGATATGTCAGACCTCAGCGCATTTCAAAGATTCAAATCTTCAGCGCCATGCACTTCAGCTCACTCCATGCTAACATTGATCAGGCGTCGAACCCGCATCATCATGCTTAAGAGGTGGCCATGCTAACCAGTGCGCCATTATGTCAACGCATAATAACTAAGTCTACTGGTCAAAACAGCGGTTACTATATGACGTCGCTACGTCGTGGTCACGTGACGCAGACAAGACGTCAATGGACGTGGGCAGAGTTAACTTGTTTAAAAGGGAGTAGGCAGAAGAAATATTTAATTTATTTAAATCTATTTTGAGTGCACACCATTATGCCAATGCATAACAACTGTAAATCTACTAAACAAAACAGCGGTTGCTATATGACATCTGCCACGTCGTGGTCACGTGACATACGTGACGTCGATGGGCGTAACTTTCGCCGGAATTCAAATCCGCGGGGAGAGTTAACTTGTTTAAAAGAGAGTGGGCAGAAGAATTATTTAATTTATTTAAATCTATTTGGTGTGTGCGCCATTATGTCAATGCATAACAACTGTAAGTCTACTAAACAAAACAGCGGTTGCTATATGAGTCTGCCACGTCGTGGTCACGTGACGCGGACGTGACGTCGACGCCTACTTTACATCCCACCGATCACAGGACCCCCTCGGCTGCATAACCGTGCCCCCTTCCCAACCAATCGGATTTGCTATACGCGAAAACGACGCCAATGGAAAGAGCTTCCGCCCAAATTTAAATCCGTGGGCGTGGCTCGCAGCAGGAAGTAGGAAAATGGCGGCGATGTTGACAAAGACACAGCGGATGGTAACATACGACTAACAAGAGAAATAGTTTTATTTTCTGCTTGCAACTGGACCGTCCAGAGCGTACACGGTAAGTACAACTCATCGTTTTTAAAAAGAAGTACTTTTGTTGCCCTGAAAAGCGAGTGAGCGTGGCGTTTGTGGGGGACGTCGAATTTCGACGATTCTTTCTGGTCAACGGTTGTAAATGATTGTGTTGATTAAAAAAGAAAACTTGATGTAACTCTACTTTTAACTGCCGTTTCAGATAGATTTGGAATTGCATCACATCCAATTTTGCCTAGAGCGTACACGGTAAGTAACACTCGTTGTGTTTAAGGAGATTTACGTTTGTAATAGCAGAAGTGTAGCCGCGTTGCGTTGTACGTGTGAATGTTGGTCCGGGCGAAATGTTAATGTTTAATTTCATTCCTTTAGGTTCCACGGTGTTTGTTGGCTGCAAGTTTTCCACTGCAAGAAGAGGCTCATATCATTGACCAGGAGCGAGCTACAATGGTGAGTAGCCATAACATTTATGTTAAACACTTCCTATTTCATGTCTAACAGTACTTGATTTAACAAATAACCATAAATAAATACAGTGTGGGCACTGAAGTTAACATATGTGATTATACTGCCTAATCTGTCACCGAGTAGATTGTTGCAAAGTAATATAAGATCCAAAGTTGTAATTCAGAATAGTTTTCAAAAGAAGGCCATTAGAATTATATACAAGTCTGATTACCCTGAACAAGCTATTAATTAAATCACAAATTCTTCAATTCAAAGATTTGGTAGATTATCAGACAAATAATGTCTAACAGTAATTGATTTAACACATCACGATAAGTAGATTGAGTGTGGGCACTCTCAAGTTAACATATGTGATTATACTGCCTAATCTGTTACAGAGTATGTTGTTGCCAAGTAATGTAGAATAGATCCAAAGTAGTAATCCAGAATAGTTTTGAAGAGGCCATTAGAATGATAAACAAATCTGATTACCTTGAACATAATAACAAGCTAAGTGTTTAATATGTCCTATGAAGTCAAAATTGGGCACCATCATGTGGTGAAATTTGGAATTGCATCACATCCAATTTTGCCTGGGAACAAACAGATTACATAAATCTTAGTTTTGAATAAGCCACTCCTTCTCAAACAAGTAAACTCTGCCCATTTTGCGCAGTAGATGTTCTGTTAATATCTAGTATTTATACAAAGTCATAATTTAAATTGCTTTCAACCTTCATTCATCGGTTCAACCAACATTACTCGCTCTTATTACCAACTTGTATTGATTTAACTAAGCGTTTAATACTTCCTATCAGGTCTCAAATCGAGATTTGGCAAAATACAATTTCAGCAAATCCAATTTTGCCAGGGAACAAAAATAGATTAAATAAACTAAATAAGTCCTCTTCCCATTAAATAAATCAGAAAAGTCTGTCTTGTAACCAGTCCTCTTCAAACAAGTAAAGTCTGCCCATTTTGTGCCGTAGATTTTGTGTCTATGCCTAGTATTTAAACAAAATCATAATTTAAACGACTTCTTTCCTTCATTCACTTTGGAAATTTGGAATTGCAGCAAATCGAATTTTGGCAGGGAACAAAAATAGATCAATTAAACTAAATAAGTCTTCTTCCCATTAAATAAATTAAAAAAGTCTGTCTTGTAACCAGTCCTTTTCAAACAAGTAAAGTCTGCCCATTTTGTGCCGTCGATTTTGTGTTAATGCCTAGTATTTATACAAAATCATAATTTAAAGGACTTCATTCCTTCATTCACTTTGGAAATTTGGAATTGCAGCACATCAAATTTTGCCTGGGAAGAAAAGTAGATTAAATAAATTTAATAAGTCTTACTACTTCCCATTAAATAAATTAAATACGTCTTACTTGTTCCCACTCCTTTTCAAAACAGTAGTTTAAAACGAGGGCCCTTCACTCAATCTTTAACCTCAACCCCGCACGTTGTGTTGTATCTGTGAATGTTGGTTGTGGCCAAATGATAGTTTTCTTTCATTCGTTTAGGTTCCAAGAAAACTTGATGTAACTCTACTTTTAACTGCCGTTTCAGATAAGCGGGTATTACGTCGCAGTCAAATGCCGCGGATATGACGTAATTGCCCGAACCTCCGCCAAAATTCAAATCTGTTGGCGCGATGGCCGTGAGCCACTGAGCAGCGACGATTATCAACAGAAATATCTTTATTTTCTGCTTGCAACTGGACCGTCTAGAGCGTACACGGTAAGTAACACTCATTGTGTTTAAGGAGATTTACGTTTGTAATAGCAGAAGTGTAGCCGCGTTGCGTTGTACGTGTGAAAATTGGTCGAGGCGAAATGTTAATGTTTAATTTCATTCCTTTAGGTTCCACGGTGTTTGTTGGCTGCAAGTTTTCCACTGCAAGAAGAGGCTCGTATCATTGATCAGGAGCGAGCTACAATGGTGAGTAGCCATAACATTTATGTTAAACACTTCCTATTTCATGTCTAACAGTACTTGATTTAACAAATAACCATAAATAAATACAGTGTGGGCACTGAAGTTAACATATGTGATTATACTGCCTAATCTGTCACGGAGTAGATTGTTGCAAAGTAATATAAGATCCAAAGTTGTAATTCAGAATAGTTTTCAAAAGAAGGCCATTAGAATTATATACAAGTCTGATTACCCTTAACATAACAACAAGCTATTAATTAAATCACAAATTCTTCAATTCAAAGATTTGGTAGATTATCAGACAAATAATGTCTAACAGTAATTGATTTAACACATCACGATAAGTAGATTGAGTGTGGGCACTCTCAAGTTAACAGATATGATTATACTGCCTAATCTGTTACAGAGTATGTTGTTGCCAAGTAATGTAGAATAGATCCAAAGTAGTAATCCAGAATAGTTTTGAAGAGGCCATTAGAATAATAAACAAATCTGATGACCTTGAACATAATAACAAGCTAAGTGTTTAATATGTCCTATGAAGTCAAAATTGGGCACCATCATGTGGTGAAATTTGGAATTGCATCACATCCAATTTTGCCTGGGAACAAACAGATTAAATAAATCTTAGTTTTGAACAAGCCACTCCTTCTCAAACAAGTAAACTCTGCCCATTTCGCGCAGTAGATGTTCTGTTAATATCTAGTATTTATACAAAGTCATAATTTAAATTGCTTTCAACCTTCATTCATCGGTTCAACCAACATTACTCGCTCTTATTACCAACTTGTATTGATTTAACTAAGCGTTTAATACTTCCTATCAGGTCTCAAGGCAAGATTTGGCAAAATACAATTTCAGCAAATCCAATTTTGCCAGGGAACAAAAATAGATTAAATAAACTAAATAAGTCTTCTTCCCATTAAATAAATCAGAAAAGTCTGTCTTGTAACCAGTCCTCTTCAAACAAGTAAAGTCTGCCCATTTTGTGCCGTAGATTTTGTGTCTATGCCTAGTATTTAAACAAAATCATAATTTAAACGACTTCTTTCCTTCATTCACTTTGGAAATTTGGAATTGCAGCAAATCGAATTTTGCCAGGGAACAAAAATAGATCAATTAAACTAAATAAGTCTTCTTCCCATTAAATAAATTAAAAAAGTCTGTCTTGTAACCAGTCCTTTTCAAACAAGTAAAGTCTGCCCATTTTGTGCCGTCGATTTTGTGTTAATGCCTAGTATTTATACAAAATCATAATTTAAAGGACTTCATTCCTTCATTCACTGTGGAAATTTGGAATTGCAGCACATCAAATTTTGCCTGGGAAGAAAAGTAGATTAAATAAATTTAATAAGTCTTACTACTTCCCATTAAATAAATTAAATACATCTTACTTGTTCCCACTCCTTTACAAAAAAGTAGTTTAAAACGAGGTCCCTTCACTCAACCTTTAACCCTATTTATTCACCTTCTAGGCTAAGTGTTAAAGGCTAAGTGTTAAAGGCTAAGTGTTAAAGGCTAAGTGTTAGAGGCTAAGTGCCAGAGGCTAGGCGCCAGAGGCGAGTTTTTGTGGGCTGAAGTTTTAGTGGGGTTAGTGTGAATACAATCCAAAAGAATACAACAGAATACAATACAATAGAATATAATACATAGATTAAATTCAATAGCTCTTACTACTTCCCATTAAATAAATTAAATACGTCTTACTTGTTCCCAATCCTTTTCAAAAAAGTAGTTTAAAACGAGGGCCCTTCACTCAACCTTTAACCTCAACCCCGCACGTCACATTGTGTTGTATCTGTGAATGTTGGTTGTGGCCAAATGATAGTTTTCTTTCATTCGTTTAGGTTCCACGGTGTTTGTTGGCTATGTTTTCCACTGTCAGAAGGATGAAAATACAAAGTACAACGCTTGGACGTGGGCGAAGACGTCACCGGTGAGTCCTTCCTTCCTATTTATTTACCTTCTAGATGCTAGAGGCTAAGTGTTAGAGGCTAAGTGTTAGAGGCTAAGTGTTAAACACAATACGAACAACACAACGATACTGCACTGAACAACACGATACCGCACTGAGAAACACGATACCGCACTGAACAACACGATACCGCACTGAACAACACCATGCCGCACTGAACACCATGCCGCACTGAACAACACCATCCCGCACTGAACAACACCATGCCGCACTAAACAACACCATGCCGCACTGAACAACACCATGCCTCACTGAACGACACCATGCCGCACTGAAAGACACCATGCCGCACTGAACGACACCATGCCGCACTGAAAGACACCATCCCGCACTGAACACCATGCCGCACTGAACAACACCATCCTGCACTGAACAACACCATCCCGCACTGAACAACACCATGCCGCACTGAACAACATTATGCCGCACTGAACATTATGCCGCACTGAACAACACCATGCCGCACTGAACAACACCATGCCGCACTGAACAACATTATGCCGCACTGAACAACACCATGCCGCACTGAACAACACCATGCCGCACTGAACAACACCATGCCGCACTGAACAACATTATGCCGCACTGAACAACACCATGCCGCACTGAACAACACCATCCTGCACTGAACAACACCATTCCGCATTGAACACCATGCCGCACTGAACAACACCATCCCGCACTGAACAACACCATCCCGCACTGAACAACACCATGCCGCACTGAACAACATTATGCCGCACTGAACAACATTATGCCGCACTGAACAACACCATGCCGCACTGAACAACACCATGCCGCACTGAACAACACCATGCCGCACTGAACAACATTATAACGCACTGAACAACACCATCCCGCACTGAACAACACCATGCCGCACTAAACAACATTATGCCGCACTGAACAACATTATGCCGAAATGAACAACACCATGCCGCACTGAACAACACCATGCCGCACTGAACAACACCATCCTGCACTGAACAACACCATCCCGCACTGAACAACACCATGCCGCACTGAACAACACCATGCCGCACTGAACAACACCATCCCGCACTGAACAACATTATGCCGCACTGAACAACATTATGCCGCACTGAACAACATTATGCCGCACTGAACAACATTATGCCGCACTGAACAACATTATGCCGCACTGAACAACACCATGCCGCACTGAACAACACCATGCCGCACTGAACAACACCTTGCCGCACTGAACAACACCATGCCGCACTGAACAACACGATCCCGCATTGAACAACACCATGCCGCACTGAACAACACCATCCCGCACTGAACAACACCATGCCGCACTAAACAACACCATGCCGCACTGAACAACACCATGCCTCACTGAACGACACCATGCCGCACTGAAAGACACCATGCCGCACTGAACGACACCATGCCGCACTGAAAGACACCATCCCGCACTGAACACCATGCCGCACTGAACAACACCATCCTGCACTGAACAACACCATCCCGCACTGAACAACACCATGCCGCACTGAACAACATTATGCCGCACTGAACATTATGCCGCACTGAACAACACCATGCCGCACTGAACAACACCATGCCGCACTGAACAACATTATGCCGCACTGAACAACACCATGCCGCACTGAACAACACCATGCCGCACTGAACAACACCATGCCGCACTGAACAACATTATGCCGCACTGAACAACACCATGCCGCACTGAACAACACCATCCTGCACTGAACAACACCATTCCGCATTGAACACCATGCCGCACTGAACAACACCATCCCGCACTGAACAACACCATCCCGCACTGAACAACACCATGCCGCACTGAACAACATTATGCCGCACTGAACAACATAATGCCGCACTGAACAACACCATGCCGCACTGAACAACACCATGCCGCACTGAACAACACCATGCCGCACTGAACAACATTATAACGCACTGAACAACACCATCCCGCACTGAACAACACCATGCCGCACTAAACAACATTATGCCGCACTGAACAACATTATGCCGAAATGAACAACACCATGCCGCACTGAACAACACCATGCCGCACTGAACAACACCATCCTGCACTGAACAACACCATCCCGCACTGAACAACACCATGCCGCACTGAACAACACCATGCCGCACTGAACAACACCATGCCGCAATGAACAACACCATCCCGCACTGAACAACATTATGCCGCACTGAACAACATTATGCCGCACTGAACAACATTATGCCGCACTGAACAACATTATGCCGCACTGAACAACATTATGCCGCACTGAACAACACCATGCCGCACTGAACAACACCATGCCGCACTGAACAACACCATGCCGCACTGAACAACACCATGCCGCACTGAACAACACGATCCCGCATTGAACAACACCATGCCGCACTGAACAACACCATCCTGCACTGAACAACACCATCCCGCACTGAACAACACCATGCCGCACTGAACAACATTATGGCGCACTGAACAACATTATGCAGCACTGAACAACACCATGCCGCACTGAACAACACCATGCCGCACTGAACAACACCATGCCGCAATGAACAACACCATCCCGCACTGAACAACACCATGCCGCACTGAGCAACACCATGCCGCACTGAACAACACCATCCCGCACTGAACAACACCATGCCGCACTGAACAACACCATTCCGCACTGAACAACACCATGCCGCACTGAACAACATTACGCTGCACTGAACAACACCATGCCGCACTGAACAACATTATAACGCACTGAACAACACCATCCCGCACTGAACAACACCATGCCGCACTAAACAACACCATCCTGCACTGAACAACACCATTCCGCATTGAACACCATGCCGCACTGAACAACACCATCCCGCACTGAACAACACCATCCCGCACTGAACAACACCATGCCGCACTGAACAACATTATGCCGCACTGAACAACATTATGCCGCACTGAACAACACCATGCCGCACTGAACAACACCATGCCGCACTGAACAACACCATGCCGCACTGAACAACATTATAACGCACTGAACAACACCATCCCGCACTGAACAACACCATGCCGCACTAAACAACATTATGCCGCACTGAACAACATTATGCCGAAATGAACAACACCATGCCGCACTGAACAACACCATGCCGCACTGAACAACACCATCCTGCACTGAACAACACCATCCCGCACTGAACAACACCATGCCGCACTGAACAACACCATGCCGCACTGAACAACACCATGCCGCAATGAACAACACCATCCCGCACTGAACAACATTATGCCGCACTGAACAACATTATGCCGCACTGAACAACATTATGCCGCACTGAACAACATTATGCCGCACTGAACAACATTATGCCGCACTGAACAACACCATGCCGCACTGAACAACACCATGCCGCACTGAACAACACCATGCCGCACTGAACAACATTACGCTGCACTGAACAACACCATGCCGCACTGAACAACATTATAACGCACTGAACAACACCATCCCGCACTGAACAACACCATGCCGCACTAAACAACATTATGCCGCACTGAACAACATTATGGCGCACTGAACAACATTATGCCGCACTGAACAACACCATGCCGCACTGAACAACACCATGCCGCACTGAACAACACCATGCCGCAATGAACAACACCATCCCGCACTGAACAACACCATGCCGCACTGAGCAACACCATGCCGCACTGAACAACACCATGCCGCACTGAACAACACCATTCCGCACTGAACAACACCATGCCGCACTGAACAACATTACGCTGCACTGAACAACACCATGCCGCACTGAACAACACCATGCCGCACTGAACAACACCATGCCGCATTGAACAACACCATGCCGCATTGAACAACACCATGCCGCACTGAACAACACCATCCTGCACTGAACAACACCATGCCGCATTGAACAACACCATGCCGCACTGAACAACACCATCCTGCACTGAACAACACCATCCCGCACTGAACAACACCATCCCGCATTGAACAACACCATCCTGCACTGAACAACACCATGCCGCACTGAACAACACCATGCCGCACTGAACAACACCATTCCGCACTGAACAACACCATGCCGCACTGAACAACACCATCCTGCACTGAACAACACCATCCCGCACTGAACAACACCATGCCGCATTGAACAACACCATCCTGCACTGAACAACACCATCCTGCACTGAACAACACCATGCCGCACTGAACAACACCATGCCGCACTGAACAACACCATGCCGCACTGAACAACACCATGCCGCACTGAACAACATTATGCCGCACTGAACAACATTATGTCGCACTGAACAACACCATGCCGCACTGAACAACACCATGCCGCACTGAACAACATTATGCCGCACTGAAAAACACCATGCCGCACTGAACAACACCATCCCGCACTGAACAACACCATGCCGCATTGAACAACACCATGCCGCACTGAACAACACCATGCTGCACTGAACAACATTATACTGCACTGAACAACACGATCCTGCATTGAACACCATGCCGCACTGAACAACACCATCCTGCACTGAACAACACCATCCTGCACTGAACAACACCACCCCGCACTGAACAACACGATCCCGCATTGAACAACACCATCCCGCACTGAACAACACCATGCCGCACTGAACAACACCATGCCGCACTGAACAACACCATGCCGCACTGAACAACACCATGCCGCACTGAACAACACCATGCCGCACTGAACAACACCATGCCGCACTGAACAACATTATGCCGCACTGAACAACACCATGCCGCACTGAACAACACCATCCCGCACTGAACAACACCATGCCGCATTGAACAACACCATGCCGCACTGAACAACACCATCCTGCACTGAACAACACCATCCCGCACTAAACAACACCATGCCGCACTGAACAACATTATGGCGCACTGGACAACATTATGCCGCACTGAACAACACCATGCCGCACTGAACAACACCATGCCGCACTGAACAACACCATGCCGCACTGAACAACACCATGCCGCACTGAACAACATTATGCCGCACTGAACAACACCATGCCGCACTGAACAACACCATGCCGCACTGAACAACACGATCCCGCATTGAACAACACCATCCTGCACTGAACAACACCATGCCGCACTGAACAACACCATGCCGCACTGAACAACACCATTCCGCACTGAACAACACCATGCCGCACTGAACAACACCATCCTGCACTGAACAACACCATCCCGCACTGAACAACACCATGCCGCATTAAACAACACCATGCCGCACTGAACAACACCATCCTGCACTGAACAACACCATGCCGCACTGAACAACACCATGCCGCACTGAACAACACCATGCCGCACTGAACATTATGCCGCACTGAACAACATTATGCCGCACTAAACAACATTATGTCGCACTGAACAACACCATGCCGCACTGAACAACACCATGCTGCACTGAAACACATTATGCCGCACTGAACAACACGATCCCGCATTGAACAACACCATCCCGCAGTGAACAACACCATGCCGCATTGAACAACACCATGCCGCACTGAACAACACCATGCTGCACTGAACAACATTATGCTGCACTGAACAACACGATCCTGCATTGAACAACACCATGCCGCACTGAACAACACCATCCTGCACTGAACAACACCATGCCGCACTGAACAACACCATGCCGCACTGAACAACATTATGCCGCACTGAACAACACCATGCCGCACTGAACAACACCATGCCGCACTGAACAACACCATGCCGCACTGAACAACACCATGCCGCAATGAACAACACCATCCCGCACTGAACAACACCATGCCGCATTGAACAACACCATGCCGCACTGAACAACACCATCCCGCACTGAACAACACCACCCCGCACTGAACAACACGATCCCGCATTGAACAACACCATCCCGGACTGAACAACACCATGCCGCACTGAACAACACCATTCCGCACTGAACAACACCATGCCGCACTGAACAACACCATGCCGCACTGAACAACACCATGCCGCACTGAACAACACCATGCCGCACTGAACAACACCATCCCGCACTGAACAACACCATGCCGCATTGAACAACACCATGCCGCACTGAACAACACCATCCTGCACTGAACAACACCATCCCGCACTGAACAACACCATGCCGCACTGAACAACATTATGGCGCACTGAACAACATTATGCCGCACTGAACAACACCATGCCGCACTGAACAACACCATGCCGCACTGAACAACACCATGCCGCACTGAACAACATTATGCCGCACTGAACAACATTATGCCGCACTGAACAACACCATGCCGCACTGAACAACACCATGCCGCACTGAACAACACCATGCCGCACTGAACAACACGACGTCGCACTGAACAACACGACGCCGCACAGAACAACACGACGCCGCACAGAATAACACAATACCGCACAGAACAACACAATACCGCACAAACAGTTTTAGATAATATTACGTCGCAGTCATGTGACGCGGACATGACGTCAATAGGCGGAACTCACGGCAAAATTATAATCCGTGGGCGTGGCTTGCAACAGGAAGTAGGAAAGCGGCAGTTCTGGCAAACAAGACACAGCGGTTAGTAACACGATGACTAACAAGGCAAATATTTTTGTTTTCAGCTTGCAACTTGACCGTCTAGAGCGTACAAGGTAATTACAACTGTTTTTTTTTTAGCCCTGAAAAGCGAGGGAGTGTGGCGTTTGGGAGGAATGTCGAACTCGGCGTCTGCTTCCAGCCACAGACGCCAAATTCCGACGATTATTTCGACTGGTCAACGGTTGTAAATTATTGCGTTGACTAAAAACTTTATTTAACTCTACTCTTAACTTTGCCGTTTCAGATATGCGGGTATTACACCGCGGAAATGACGTCAATAGGCTGAACTCTCGCCAAAATTCAAATCTGTGGGCGCAATGGCCTTGAGCGAGACACCGGATACAAACACGACGATTATCAACAGAAATATCTTTATTTTCTGCTTGCAAGTGGACCGTCTAGAGCGTACACGGTAAGTACAACTCATTGTGTTTAAAAAGATTTACGTTTGTGTAGTTTGCGTTGCGTTGTATCTGTGAATGTTGGTTGAGGCTAAATGTTAATGTTTAATTTCATTCCTTTAGGTTCCACGGTGTTTGTTGGCTGTATGTTTTCCACTGCAAGAAGAGGCTCGTATCATTGACCAGCAGGAGCTACAATGGTGAGTACCCCTTTCGTGTTCCATTTATGTTAAACACTTCCTATTTCATGTCTAACAGTACTCGATTTAACAAATAACCATAAATAAATACAGTGTGGGCAGTCACGTTAACATATGTGATTATCCTGCCTAATATGTTTATCACAAATATGTCACTAATCACTAATATGTTTATTTGTTTATCACAACACCTTTGGACCTTCAGCAATCGATTATTTCCCTTCATCTACATAGAGACAGAACGATGGTGTCTTAAACATCTCATTCATTTCACCAAATAACTTCACGCAGGTGGATAACGGCCGTCTCGGTCACGCTATGTTGCGTGATGCAGTTTTGAAGAACCAAATGCATTTATTCAATGAATAAGTCAAGCTAGTTCTATGTTTATGATGTTGTAAGTTACGGTACCGATTGAAGTTGAGTTCGAAGCCAGTGGAAAACAGCGCTGCGTTTGTGCTCTCCAGGTACAAATGTTGTGATCTCTGACTGACGACCGGGCGAGACTCGAGTAAGAGATGTCCAAACGAGCTCCGGCAGGGCGGGCCAAGGCGGAGCGAACGGACGCCCTTCAGGCCGCCAATGACGAGCTGAGAACCAAACTGATGGACGTCCAGTTAGAACTTCAGCAGGAGAAGAACAAGGTGAAAACCTCAACAGACAGACACTGCCTGCCTCCCTGCCTGCCTCCCTGCCTGCCTCCCTCCCTCCCAGTTTTCCCGATGTAGATTAGACATGCGTGTGCCATGACTGTGTCAGCCTACATCAACAAATGCACCGAGGACGTCAGCACCACTAAGAATATCATCACCCGGGGCAACCAACGACCCTGGATGACTGAGGAGGTACGTCAAACGCTACGAGCGCGGAACTCTGCCTTCAAGTCTGGCGACAAGGAGACACTGAGGACAGCGAGAGCCAACTTGAACCGTGCCATCAGGATAGCGAAGCGAGACCGCGGTCGAAAATTTCAGGATCGTTTCCACGACGTCAAAAACATCAGGAGTATGTGGCAAGGCATACGGGCGATTACAGACTACAACTCACCCTCCCCCCCCCCCGGTGGGTGTAGTTGATGCTGACTTTCTAAATGGTCTAAATAACTTCTTTGGGAGGTTCGAGGCACTAAACGGCACTCCAGCAGTTAAAACTGTCCCCCATCAGGAAGAGGAGGTACTCTGCCTTGACTCCGCCGATGTGTTGAAGACCCTGAGGAGAGTCAACCCCTGTAAGGCCCCTGGCCCCGACAACATTCCTGGGCGTGTGTTCAGGGAATGTGCAAGTCATCTGGCTGGGGTCATCACAGACATTTTTAACACCTCGCTGGGCCAAGCCACAGTGCCGGCGTGCTTTAAGACTGCCTCCATCATTCCGGTGCCGAAGAAACCTCAAATCACCTCATTTAATGATTACCGGCCTGTTGCACTGACTCCGGTTATGATGAAGTGCTTCGAAAGGCTGCTTAAAGGTCACATCGTTTCCAGACTCCCCCTATTATTTGACCCGTTCCAGTTTGCCGACCGGCAAAACCGCTCCACTCAGGACGCCATCTCCTCCGTTCTTCACCTGAGCCTGGCTCACCTGGAGGAGAAGAACACCCATGTGCGGAGGCTGTTCCTGGACTTCAGCTCAGCGTTTAACACCATCATCCCACAGCATCTGGTAGGAAAATTGGAACACCTGGGCTTCAACACCCCCCTTCGCAACTGGCTGCTAGACTTCCTCACCAACAGACCTCAGTCAGTCCGGGTCGGACAGAACACCTCTGATGTCATCACCCTCAGCACAGGCTCCCTTCAGGGCTGCGTCCTGAGCCCCCTGCTGTGCACCCTGATGACACACGACTGCGTCCTCAGGTTCACCACCAATCACATCGTGAAGTCAGCAGACGACACAACGGTGGTGGGGCTCATCAGAGACAACAACGACCTGGACTACAGAGAGGAGGTGGAGCAGCTGGTGGGCTGGTGCAGAGAAAACAGCCTGATCCTGAATGAGGAGAAGATGAAGGAGATCATCGTCGACTTCAGGAAAAAACAGCCTCACCACGCTCCACTGATCATCAACAGCTCAGCTGTGGAGGTGGTCAGCACCACCAAATTCCTGGGGGTCCACATCACAGAAGACCTCACCTGGACTATGAACACTACGGCACTGGTCAAGAGGGCACAGAAGCGCTTGTACTTCCTGCGGAGGATGAGGAGAGCCCACCTGCCCCCACCCATCATGAGGACGTTCTACAGGAGCACCATAGAGAGCATTCTGACAAGCTGTCTCTCTGTGTGGTGTGGAGGCTGCACCGCCTCCGATTGGAAGAACGTGAGGAGAGTGGTGAGGACAGCAGAGAGGATCATAGGGGCTCCTCTTCCCTCCATTCAGGACATTTCATCTCAGCGCTGCATGTCCCGTGCCCGTAACATCATCAATGACCCATCACACCCCCACCATGGACTGTTCTCCCTGCTGCCCTCTGGGAAGAGGTTTGCAGCATCCGCTGCAGGTCCACCAGGTTCTGCAACAGCTTTTTCCCTGCTGTCATCAGACTGTTGAACACTAGAACTGTTGAGCTCTAAACTGAACTCTGCATCACACATTCACAGAACTGTACTTTATGACACTACGGACCTCTATCTTGCACTATCTCGCACTACCAACTTTACTGAACTTGTATAAACCCTTTAAATAGAAGTTTAATACATGGTTTAGCATTCCTCTGCACACTCTTGAATACTGTTTTGCCTACTTGCACTATTGCATAATTATCACTGCTGCACTTTATACTTATTTTTAATATATATATATATATATATATAGTATATATGTATATATATATATTTTCATAGGGTATGTTACTTCTATTCAACTGCAATATCACTACTTTGTTGTAAGACGTATGCAACGGAATTTCGTTTTGTATGCACCATGTGCAGACAAGATGACAATAAAGTTTGTCTAAGTCTAAGTCATGTCAGGTCAGCTGTCTGGAGAGAGAGAGAAGTCAGGACCTGCGGGCGGAGCACCACCGTGCCACCGCCGCCATGACGGAACTCAAAAGCAAACTCCATGAGGAGAAGCAGAAAGAGTTAGCCATTACCAGGGAGACATTACTGCGGCAGCATGAAATGGAGCTGATGAGAGTGATCAAAATCAAAGATGGAGAGATCCAGCGACTGAATGCCTTGGTCCTCAGCCTGAGGGACGGCTCCATGGACAAGGTGATCCGCTCTATCCGTGTCTGACTATCCGCACGCCACGTCGGGCTTCGATGCGGCCGCTACCGTATTGTGTAGCTTGTCCCCAGTAAGCGTCGCGGCGCTCCGTTGCGGTCTCAACGGCCCGGTGTGGCGCAATGTCTGCTCAGGTGAGGAGGGGGGGCGCTTTGCTGGCGGAGGTGGAGGAGACGCGGCGGTGTCGGGAGACCGAGCGGTGTCGCCTCCACCAGGAGCGCGGAAGAAGCCCTGGCAGCGGCCCAGCAGGCCTGGCAGTCCCGAGCGGCCGAGCTCCGATCGGCTCATCACCAGCATCGGGAGGAGCTGAGCCGAACCAAGAGAGACTGCGAGAGGGAGATCCGCCGACTGGTAGGACTGATCAGATGCGCGGTGCGTGGCTATGTTCCCAATTTCGTTGTATACCTGCAGTGCAATGACACCTAAGGCATTCTATTCTATTCTATTTCACAAGAAGAAAATGTCCGGTTGCTCGCTTCGCTTTTGTCACAGCAAAGGTGTTCTAGTCGATTCAAGAAAAAAATTGGCCGGTTGCTCTCTTTGTTTTTGTCACAATTCTGGCAAATGAGTTTGCCCGCCTGCCTGAGCGCTCCCCGTTTGTACATCCAGACGGATGAGATCAAGCTGAAAGACAGAGCGGTTAGTGTTTTGGATGAAGCCCTGGGGCCGGCCACGTCCACCGCCTTCAGCTGCAGACTCAGGCTGCCGAGCAGCAGATCGCTGCCCTGAGGGATTCCCAAAGGGCGGGCCTAAACTACCCTGGAAGTGGGGTCAACGCCGCTACTAGCAATCCTCTTCATTGCGTAAGCCACCTCATCACACACTTGCAGTACGCATGACTTAGTTCGTTGCTGGAGGAAGGTAGCACAAAAACAGTTTTGAACTTTGAACGAGTGCTTGTGTGTGTGTGTTGCGGGGCGTTTTCAGTCTCAGGAGGATCGGGACACGCGACGGTTTCATCTGAAAATCGCTGAGCTCAGCGCAGTCATCAGGAAACTGGAGGATCGAAACGCCCTGCTTTCTGAAGAGCGCAATGAACTGGTAATTTATTGACGGCACGCTTGAAGGTTTGCGCTACGTTTGATGCGCGCCATCCAGCGAGGCACCCATTGCGCTTGCTTATTAGTTGAGCGGCGCGGCGAGTCGGTTGCCTGGTAGATGTCTTTTATTGGGAGCCAAAGCCACGATTCCGTTCAAACCGATGCAAAAGGAATGGATACGTTCTGGCCCGCGTGTTGTGCGTCTTTCACATCCCGCACTTCATGCTTGCAGCTAAAGCGACTGAGAGAAACAGAAAGCCAGTTTCTGCCACTCCTGTACAAAAACAAACGCCTGAGCAGGAAGAATGAAGAACTCTCGCTGGTGCTGTGTCGCCTTGAAAACAAAGTGCGCTTTGTCACCCAGGAGAACGAGGAGATGGCAAGCTTGGTAAGTCGACGCGGACAACGGCGGCGTGCCAACAGAGTCCACTGCATTTGTGTTCCACAGAGAAGGCCTAGTTCGCTCAATGACCTGGACCGCGGTTGCGGCCAGCAGGACGGTGAAATGGAGTTCCTTCAAGTTGTGGAGCAGCGGCACATCATCGACGACTTGTCCAAGGTCTTCAGGCAGGCGACTCGGTGCACGTACGGCAGCGCCGCGCTCGCTCGCTGTCGCCAGGAAACCTTTTCCGTCCAAAGCTTGGCCGGCGGCCGCCATCCAAAAAATTGGCCCCTTAAATTCCGACCTTTCAAGCAGGAGCATTGTGCGCACGCGTTTGAACACGCTTTAGACTTGTTTTGCCGTTTTCAGCAGCTCAAAGCTCCCGTTTTGTCAGCGCCTTTGCCACTCGCTGTGCGCTGAAAACGACGGACTTGCCCGGCTGCTCAGCCCGTCAACCATGAGCCGCGAGCGCGACGTCATTGTCCGTAGGCAGCTAGTGGCAAAATGCACCCTGTTAGAGTTGCGCTCGCTCCAACTTATTTTGCAAGAACCACACGGGAGACAAGTAAGTTCTTTTGGACACCTGCAGGTGGAGAGTCCATCCGTTGTACGAATGAAGTCTGACTCTCGGCTCCTGCACGAGCATTTTAATTAAGAGAAACAGGGTGGGTGTAAGAGTGGATTGAATAGAGGAAGCCCTTGACCTCTAGTCAAAACATAGCAAGGGGTGTTTTACGACTTTGTGTAGGAAGGGATAAGCGATAGGGATAAATAAGGGATAAATAATATTATTTATTACAGGTCGCAGTCAAAGTCAAAGCAACACAATGATACGATAAAGATAATCTGGAAAACCCTGACACACCCTGTAGTTGTCACTTTTGGAAAAGACGAGCGTCCCTCCAATCATCGCCGGTGACGTGTTTTTCAGGCTCTGGAGACAGGAGCTCATGTCAGAAATGTCATTGTGAGTCGCGTTTGTTTCTGCGCCGGAGCCGTTCGTTCCCTTTGCATCCAAAGAATCTCAAAGGCGGATTATTTGTGTCGACAGGAGAGAGATTTGCTGCTACGATACCGACGTCGAGAATCTCTGAGGAGGAACAAAGCGTGAGGTCCTGCAAGGTGAGTCTGTTTGTTTGCGGCTGCTTGGTGTTGCGCAAGATGAAATGGCCTTTTTCTCGCTATCGTTCCTCTCGTCGATTCATCGTGAGGTGTCGCTTCAGTTTGTTCAGAGAGATGTTTGCTTCCGCGCCCGCAGGTCATCGAAACATTTTACGGCTACGACGAAGACGTGTTGGTGGACTCGGACGGATCGTCCTTGTCTTTTCACACCGACAGAACCCCCGACACGGAACCCGAAGAGGTAGCCCGCCATTTCTGCCAGCGTATTGGCACCAAACATTCCTCTTCAGCCTGGAATCGGACTCGTCTTTGCGTCGCGGGTGCTTTGTCGCCGGTCTGACTGATTCTGGTACTAGTGCTGTGTTGCATTGGTGTGTGCATGAAGAGGCGGAGCTTCGCTACCGCCAGCTGACGCAAGAATATCAAGCGCTGCAACGAGCCTACGCTCTGCTAGCCCAGACCAGCGAAGGGGACTACGACGCCGAGAAGGAGATCAAGGTGGCGCCCCTTCCCGCAACCCCCGGCCGGGTCGCAGCCTCCCCGTTCTCACCCAGCCTCGGGTGTTCTCTGGTCTGAAAGGAGGAGGAGGAGCCTCCCTCCTCCTCCTTTCAGACCAGAGAAAAGCTGATGGTAGAAATGGGTCACTATCAAAGCAGAGTAGCAGATCTGGAGTCAGCGCTGAAGCAACAAGGACAGGTAAGCTCATCAATGAGCACACCTTTTTCTCAGACAAAATAGCTACATTCTTCAGTCACTCATCCGTCTGGCATTACTGGACCAACCCCCCCCCCCCCCCCCCCGAACGTGGCTGGGAAAATGCGGAGAAAAGCAAATGTCATTTTCCAGTCAACCAAAGAATTTGTGGATGAAAATGACACAACATTCCAAAGCTGTCCACGCGTTTGTCTCTTCTAGAATGTCAAGTGGGTGGAGGAGAAGCAGCTGCTGCGTCAGAGCAATCAGCAGTTGGCCGAAAAGGTGACGGAAAGAAAGGCGCTGGGCGGAGTCGCTTGGCGTCACACCTGTCGGGAAGCCCCGCAGATGAGGTCTGACTGTCTTTTCAGGTCAGGCGGATGGAGGCGGAAGAAGCGCGTCTGAAAGAGCACATCCAGGATATCCGAGACCAAAACGAACTGCTTGAGTTCCGCATCCTGGAGCTGGAGGTGGGAAGACTCGCACAAGCGTGTTGAGGCCAGAGATGTGACGGACGGACGGACGGACGGACGGACGGATGCATGCCTCTGCCTTTCAGGAGAGGGAGTGGCGCTCCCCCGTCTTGAAGTTTCTGCAAGTCCGTTTCCCAGACGGCCTCAGCCCTTTGCAGATCTACTGCGAGGCCGAGGGCGTGAGCGTACGTAAGGCGTCCCTCGCAACCCTAACCTTAACCCGAGGTCCCAGAACACCTTACATTGCTCCTTGCGCCTTTCCCCCGGACATCGTCATCAGTGATCTGATGAAGAAGCTGGACATCCTGGGCTATAACGCCGTAAGTGTATGTCGAACTCCTTATGTTCGCACTCCACGAGACTCGGCGGCTCAAATGTGACTTTTGGAAGGCTTTGCGCTGAAAGAAGCTTGTTGACGCTGTGCCTTTGGGCTCTTGCAGAATCTCACCAACGAGGAGCAGGTGGTCGTGATTCACGCCAGGACCCTTCTCACCCTAGCCGAGAAGGTAACGCGCACGTCCACGCACGCTCTCGCATTCTGCTTATGTGACAGCAGCCTTTCCTCAGTGGTTAGAATACATCAAAGTGACCAAGTCAGCACTTCAACAGAAGATGTTGGACATTGAAAGTGAGAAGGTAGACAGACACGCGACATCAGCCAAGGGGAACTCCGGCAATGTGCCCCAACAATTCTGACCTTGAGCTGTGCTAGGATATGTTCTGCAAGCAGAAGGGCTACCTGGATGAAGAGTTGGACTTCAGGAAGTGTTCCATGGACCAGGCTCATAAGGTAAGCCGCCCTCAAATCTCCCGCCGGACCACTGATGGACGAGGATTGCGGCCCAGAGGATCCTGGAGCTGGAGGCCATGTTGTACGAGGCGCTACCGCAGCGGGACTGCCCCGCCACGGACGGCGAAAAAGCCAGCCACGCTGGCGTGAATGACGTGCTGACGGCGGATCAGAGAGAAGAGCTTAGGAGCGCCGTGGACCAATGGAAGCGAGCCCTGATGTGCGAGTTGAGGGAGCGCGACGCTTGCATCCTCCAAGAGAGAATGGATCTGCTGCACAGCGCGCAACAGGTAAGGGCCCAAAGCCAGCCCGGCACTTACTTGCACGCTTACTGGCTTTTGAATGCCACTTTCCATTTGTCCGTCCTAGAGGAACAAAGAGCTGAAAGAATTCATCGAAGCTCAGAAGAGACAAATCAAACAATTGGAGGAGAAGTTTCTGTTTCTCTTTCTATTCTTCTCCTTGGCCTTCATTCTGTGGCCCTAACACCAGCTGGTGAGTGAGCTCCAGCGGCACCGCACTCGACACCTCCGATACACTGCCAGCCGGTCTCAGACGTTGGCAGACGCTCCGATGCCAACGTATACCCCCCGCCACGGTGACAGAGGCACCGCGTCACACCGGCGCTCATCCAATCAGAAGGCAGGAAAAGCAAATTCACATGCAGGGCACTTTTGAACCAGAAGAGAGCGCCACAAAAAACGGTTGTTGCCCCAAACGCGCACTAAAAAGGGTCAGAATAACAAGAGTCCCACTGGCCAGCCGGGGCCACCCGTCCAGCTGTTTCTTCAGGGGGGAAAAAAATTGGAGTCACCGGTGAGTACATTTTGCATTTAGCTCTGCTTTTCTGCTTCTGTCTTCAAGTGTGTGGCATCCTGCGATCAAAGATTCAGCCAACCCCAAAGCGGTTGACCTCAACGTCCCACCACCATGCCTACCAGAGCAGGTGACGTGATGCTTTGGACATCCTTCCGTCTCAGATGCCCAAAAGTACTCTTTGCCACATCTGCGGCAATACGGTGTCTTTTCAAAGGTGCAAATAAATCCAGCGTGGGCGGAACACGCACGTCTTCGGTTTTTCCCGCTTTGTTTGTGTGACAGCTGTTGTGAAAATTTTATACAAATAAAGTTGTATAGTACAGGTTTGGCCAAGCCGCAACTCCCGAACCGCATGCGGCTCTTTTATGTTCATATCAACATTTGTGTGTGTGTGTGTGTGTGTGTGGGGGGGGGGGGGGGGTTGTGCGTGTTGGCTTCACTTGAGTTCAATTTGGTATTTTGGTCAAAAGCGCATGTGGTGAAATTCCACAAAGTAGGATGGGCAAACACATTTCTTTAAACTATGAGTGTCAATTGGGCTCTCGAAATGGCAGGGAAAAGATGCACAGCAAAACGAAAATACGTAGATGAACACAGGACGTTTTAATCAGAGTGGGAAAGTTTCTATTTTTTGTTGAACGTGATGGCAAACCATTCTGCCTGATATGTCAGACCTCAGCGCATTTCAAAGATTCAAATCTTCAGCGCCATGCACTTCAGCTCACTCCATGCTAACATTGATCAGGCGTCGAACCCGCATCATCATGCTTAAGAGGTGGCCATGCTAACCAGTGCGCCATTATGTCAACGCATAATAACTAAGTCTACTGGTCAAAACAGCGGTTACTATATGACGTCGCTACGTCGTGGTCACGTGACGCAGACAAGACGTCAATGGACGTGGGCAGAGTTAACTTGTTTAAAAGGGAGTAGGCAGAAGAAATATTTAATTTATTTAAATCTATTTTGAGTGCACACCATTATGCCAATGCATAACAACTGTAAATCTACTAAACAAAACAGCGGTTGCTATATGACATCTGCCACGTCGTGGTCACGTGACATACGTGACGTCGATGGGCGTAACTTTCGCCGGAATTCAAATCCGCGGGGAGAGTTAACTTGTTTAAAAGAGAGTGGGCAGAAGAATTATTTAATTTATTTAAATCTATTTGGTGTGTGCGCCATTATGTCAATGCATAACAACTGTAAGTCTACTAAACAAAACAGCGGTTGCTATATGAGTCTGCCACGTCGTGGTCACGTGACGCGGACGTGACGTCGACGCCTACTTTACATCCCACCGATCACAGGACCCCCTCGGCTGCATAACCGTGCCCCCTTCCCAACCAATCGGATTTGCTATACGCGAAAACGACGCCAATGGAAAGAGCTTCCGCCCAAATTTAAATCCGTGGGCGTGGCTCGCAGCAGGAAGTAGGAAAATGGCGGCGATGTTGACAAAGACACAGCGGATGGTAACATACGACTAACAAGAGAAATAGTTTTATTTTCTGCTTGCAACTGGACCGTCCAGAGCGTACACGGTAAGTACAACTCATCGTTTTTAAAAAGAAGTACTTTTGTTGCCCTGAAAAGCGAGTGAGCGTGGCGTTTGTGGGGGACGTCGAATTTCGACGATTCTTTCTGGTCAACGGTTGTAAATGATTGTGTTGATTAAAAAAGAAAACTTGATGTAACTCTACTTTTAACTGCCGTTTCAGATAGATTTGGAATTGCATCACATCCAATTTTGCCTAGAGCGTACACGGTAAGTAACACTCGTTGTGTTTAAGGAGATTTACGTTTGTAATAGCAGAAGTGTAGCCGCGTTGCGTTGTACGTGTGAATGTTGGTCCGGGCGAAATGTTAATGTTTAATTTCATTCCTTTAGGTTCCACGGTGTTTGTTGGCTGCAAGTTTTCCACTGCAAGAAGAGGCTCATATCATTGACCAGGAGCGAGCTACAATGGTGAGTAGCCATAACATTTATGTTAAACACTTCCTATTTCATGTCTAACAGTACTTGATTTAACAAATAACCATAAATAAATACAGTGTGGGCACTGAAGTTAACATATGTGATTATACTGCCTAATCTGTCACCGAGTAGATTGTTGCAAAGTAATATAAGATCCAAAGTTGTAATTCAGAATAGTTTTCAAAAGAAGGCCATTAGAATTATATACAAGTCTGATTACCCTGAACAAGCTATTAATTAAATCACAAATTCTTCAATTCAAAGATTTGGTAGATTATCAGACAAATAATGTCTAACAGTAATTGATTTAACACATCACGATAAGTAGATTGAGTGTGGGCACTCTCAAGTTAACATATGTGATTATACTGCCTAATCTGTTACAGAGTATGTTGTTGCCAAGTAATGTAGAATAGATCCAAAGTAGTAATCCAGAATAGTTTTGAAGAGGCCATTAGAATGATAAACAAATCTGATTACCTTGAACATAATAACAAGCTAAGTGTTTAATATGTCCTATGAAGTCAAAATTGGGCACCATCATGTGGTGAAATTTGGAATTGCATCACATCCAATTTTGCCTGGGAACAAACAGATTACATAAATCTTAGTTTTGAATAAGCCACTCCTTCTCAAACAAGTAAACTCTGCCCATTTTGCGCAGTAGATGTTCTGTTAATATCTAGTATTTATACAAAGTCATAATTTAAATTGCTTTCAACCTTCATTCATCGGTTCAACCAACATTACTCGCTCTTATTACCAACTTGTATTGATTTAACTAAGCGTTTAATACTTCCTATCAGGTCTCAAATCGAGATTTGGCAAAATACAATTTCAGCAAATCCAATTTTGCCAGGGAACAAAAATAGATTAAATAAACTAAATAAGTCCTCTTCCCATTAAATAAATCAGAAAAGTCTGTCTTGTAACCAGTCCTCTTCAAACAAGTAAAGTCTGCCCATTTTGTGCCGTAGATTTTGTGTCTATGCCTAGTATTTAAACAAAATCATAATTTAAACGACTTCTTTCCTTCATTCACTTTGGAAATTTGGAATTGCAGCAAATCGAATTTTGGCAGGGAACAAAAATAGATCAATTAAACTAAATAAGTCTTCTTCCCATTAAATAAATTAAAAAAGTCTGTCTTGTAACCAGTCCTTTTCAAACAAGTAAAGTCTGCCCATTTTGTGCCGTCGATTTTGTGTTAATGCCTAGTATTTATACAAAATCATAATTTAAAGGACTTCATTCCTTCATTCACTTTGGAAATTTGGAATTGCAGCACATCAAATTTTGCCTGGGAAGAAAAGTAGATTAAATAAATTTAATAAGTCTTACTACTTCCCATTAAATAAATTAAATACGTCTTACTTGTTCCCACTCCTTTTCAAAACAGTAGTTTAAAACGAGGGCCCTTCACTCAATCTTTAACCTCAACCCCGCACGTTGTGTTGTATCTGTGAATGTTGGTTGTGGCCAAATGATAGTTTTCTTTCATTCGTTTAGGTTCCAAGAAAACTTGATGTAACTCTACTTTTAACTGCCGTTTCAGATAAGCGGGTATTACGTCGCAGTCAAATGCCGCGGATATGACGTAATTGCCCGAACCTCCGCCAAAATTCAAATCTGTTGGCGCGATGGCCGTGAGCCACTGAGCAGCGACGATTATCAACAGAAATATCTTTATTTTCTGCTTGCAACTGGACCGTCTAGAGCGTACACGGTAAGTAACACTCATTGTGTTTAAGGAGATTTACGTTTGTAATAGCAGAAGTGTAGCCGCGTTGCGTTGTACGTGTGAAAATTGGTCGAGGCGAAATGTTAATGTTTAATTTCATTCCTTTAGGTTCCACGGTGTTTGTTGGCTGCAAGTTTTCCACTGCAAGAAGAGGCTCGTATCATTGATCAGGAGCGAGCTACAATGGTGAGTAGCCATAACATTTATGTTAAACACTTCCTATTTCATGTCTAACAGTACTTGATTTAACAAATAACCATAAATAAATACAGTGTGGGCACTGAAGTTAACATATGTGATTATACTGCCTAATCTGTCACGGAGTAGATTGTTGCAAAGTAATATAAGATCCAAAGTTGTAATTCAGAATAGTTTTCAAAAGAAGGCCATTAGAATTATATACAAGTCTGATTACCCTGAACAAGCTATTAATTAAATCACAAATTCTTCAATTCAAAGATTTGGTAGATTATCAGACAAATAATGTCTAACAGTAATTGATTTAACACATCACGATAAGTAGATTGAGTGTGGGCACTCTCAAGTTAACATATGTGATTATACTGCCTAATCTGTTACAGAGTATGTTGTTGCCAAGTAATGTAGAATAGATCCAAAGTAGTAATCCAGAATAGTTTTGAAGAGGCCATTAGAATGATAAACAAATCTGATTACCTTGAACATAATAACAAGCTAAGTGTTTAATATGTCCTATGAAGTCAAAATTGGGCACCATCATGTGGTGAAATTTGGAATTGCATCACATCCAATTTTGCCTGGGAACAAACAGATTACATAAATCTTAGTTTTGAATAAGCCACTCCTTCTCAAACAAGTAAACTCTGCCCATTTTGCGCAGTAGATGTTCTGTTAATATCTAGTATTTATACAAAGTCATAATTTAAATTGCTTTCAACCTTCATTCATCGGTTCAACCAACATTACTCGCTCTTATTACCAACTTGTATTGATTTAACTAAGCGTTTAATACTTCCTATCAGGTCTCAAATCGAGATTTGGCAAAATACAATTTCAGCAAATCCAATTTTGCCAGGGAACAAAAATAGATTAAATAAACTAAATAAGTCCTCTTCCCATTAAATAAATCAGAAAAGTCTGTCTTGTAACCAGTCCTCTTCAAACAAGTAAAGTCTGCCCATTTTGTGCCGTAGATTTTGTGTCTATGCCTAGTATTTAAACAAAATCATAATTTAAACGACTTCTTTCCTTCATTCACTTTGGAAATTTGGAATTGCAGCAAATCGAATTTTGGCAGGGAACAAAAATAGATCAATTAAACTAAATAAGTCTTCTTCCCATTAAATAAATTAAAAAAGTCTGTCTTGTAACCAGTCCTTTTCAAACAAGTAAAGTCTGCCCATTTTGTGCCGTCGATTTTGTGTTAATGCCTAGTATTTATACAAAATCATAATTTAAAGGACTTCATTCCTTCATTCACTGTGGAAATTTGGAATTGCAGCACATCAAATTTTGCCTGGGAAGAAAAGTAGATTAAATAAATTTAATAAGTCTTACTACTTCCCATTAAATAAATTAAATACGTCTTACTTGTTCCCACTCCTTTTCAAAACAGTAGTTTAAAACGAGGGCCCTTCACTCAATCTTTAACCCCAACCCCGCACGTTGTGTTGTATCTGTGAATGTTGGTTGTGGCCAAATGATAGTTTTCTTTCATTCGTTTAGGTTCCAAGAAAACTTGATGTAACTCTACTTTTAACTGCCGTTTCAGATAAGCGGGTATTACGTCGCAGTCATGTGCCGTGGATATGACGTAATTGCCCGAACCTCCGCCAAAATTCAAATCTGTTGGCGCGATGGCCGTGAGCCACTGAGCAGCGACAATTATCAACAGAAATATCTTTATTTTCTGCTTGCAACTGGACCGTCTAGAGCGTACACGGTAAGTAACACTCATTGTGTTTAAGGAGATTTACGTTTGTAATAGCAGAAGTGTAGCCGCGTTGCGTTGTACGTGTGAAAATTGGTCGAGGCGAAATGTTAATGTTTAATTTCATTCCTTTAGGTTCCACGGTGTTTGTTGGCTGCAAGTTTTCCACTGCAAGAAGAGGCTCGTATCATTGACCAGGAGCGAGCTACAATGGTGAGTAGCCATAACATTTATGTTAAACACTTCCTATTTCATGTCTAACAGTACTTGATTTAACAAATAACCATAAATAAATACAGTGTGGGCACTGAAGTTAACATATGTGATTATACTGCCTAATCTGTCACGGAGTAGATTGTTGCAAAGTAATATAAGATCCAAAGTTGTAATTCAGAATAGTTTTCAAAAGAAGGCCATTAGAATTATATACAAGTCTGATTACCCTTAACATAACAACAAGCTATTAATTAAATCACAAATTCTTCAATTCAAAGATTTGGTAGATTATCAGACAAATAATGTCTAACAGTAATTGATTTAACACATCACGATAAGTAGATTGAGTGTGGGCACTCTCAAGTTAACAGATATGATTATACTGCCTAATCTGTTACAGAGTATGTTGTTGCCAAGTAATGTAGAATAGATCCAAAGTAGTAATCCAGAATAGTTTTGAAGAGGCCATTAGAATAATAAACAAATCTGATTACCTTGAACATAATAACAAGCTAAGTGTTTAATATGTCCTATGAAGTCAAAATTGGGCACCATCATGTGGTGAAATTTGGAATTGCATCACATCCAATTTTGCCTGGGAACAAACAGATTACATAAATCTTAGTTTTGAATAAGCCACTCCTTCTCAAACAAGTAAACTCTGCCCATTTTGCGCAGTAGATGTTCTGTTAATATCTAGTATTTATACAAAGTCATAATTTAAATTGCTTTCAACCTTCATTCATCGGTTCAACCAACATTACTCGCTCTTATTACCAACTTGTATTGATTTAACTAAGCGTTTAATACTTCCTATCAGGTCTCAAATCGAGATTTGGCAAAATACAATTTCAGCAAATCCAATTTTGCCAGGGAACAAAAATAGATTAAATAAACTAAATAAGTCCTCTTCCCATTAAATAAATCAGAAAAGTCTGTCTTGTAACCAGTCCTCTTCAAACAAGTAAAGTCTGCCCATTTTGTGCCGTAGATTTTGTGTCTATGCCTAGTATTTAAACAAAATCATAATTTAAACGACTTCTTTCCTTCATTCACTTTGGAAATTTGGAATTGCAGCAAATCGAATTTTGGCAGGGAACAAAAATAGATCAATTAAACTAAATAAGTCTTCTTCCCATTAAATAAATTAAAAAAGTCTGTCTTGTAACCAGTCCTTTTCAAACAAGTAAAGTCTGCCCATTTTGTGCCGTCGATTTTGTGTTAATGCCTAGTATTTATACAAAATCATAATTTAAAGGACTTCATTCCTTCATTCACTTTGGAAATTTGGAATTGCAGCACATCAAATTTTGCCTGGGAAGAAAAGTAGATTAAATAAATTTAATAAGTCTTACTACTTCCCATTAAATAAATTAAATACGTCTTACTTGTTCCCACTCCTTTTCAAAACAGTAGTTTAAAACGAGGGCCCTTCACTCAATCTTTAACCTCAACCCCGCACGTTGTGTTGTATCTGTGAATGTTGGTTGTGGCCAAATGATAGTTTTCTTTCATTCGTTTAGGTTCCAAGAAAACTTGATGTAACTCTACTTTTAACTGCCGTTTCAGATAAGCGGGTATTACGTCGCAGTCAAATGCCGCGGATATGACGTAATTGCCCGAACCTCCGCCAAAATTCAAATCTGTTGGCGCGATGGCCGTGAGCCACTGAGCAGCGACGATTATCAACAGAAATATCTTTATTTTCTGCTTGCAACTGGACCGTCTAGAGCGTACACGGTAAGTAACACTCATTGTGTTTAAGGAGATTTACGTTTGTAATAGCAGAAGTGTAGCCGCGTTGCGTTGTACGTGTGAAAATTGGTCGAGGCGAAATGTTAATGTTTAATTTCATTCCTTTAGGTTCCACGGTGTTTGTTGGCTGCAAGTTTTCCACTGCAAGAAGAGGCTCGTATCATTGATCAGGAGCGAGCTACAATGGTGAGTAGCCATAACATTTATGTTAAACACTTCCTATTTCATGTCTAACAGTACTTGATTTAACAAATAACCATAAATAAATACAGTGTGGGCACTGAAGTTAACATATGTGATTATACTGCCTAATCTGTCACGGAGTAGATTGTTGCAAAGTAATATAAGATCCAAAGTTGTAATTCAGAATAGTTTTCAAAAGAAGGCCATTAGAATTATATACAAGTCTGATTACCCTGAACAAGCTATTAATTAAATCACAAATTCTTCAATTCAAAGATTTGGTAGATTATCAGACAAATAATGTCTAACAGTAATTGATTTAACACATCACGATAAGTAGATTGAGTGTGGGCACTCTCAAGTTAACATATGTGATTATACTGCCTAATCTGTTACAGAGTATGTTGTTGCCAAGTAATGTAGAATAGATCCAAAGTAGTAATCCAGAATAGTTTTGAAGAGGCCATTAGAATGATAAACAAATCTGATTACCTTGAACATAATAACAAGCTAAGTGTTTAATATGTCCTATGAAGTCAAAATTGGGCACCATCATGTGGTGAAATTTGGAATTGCATCACATCCAATTTTGCCTGGGAACAAACAGATTACATAAATCTTAGTTTTGAATAAGCCACTCCTTCTCAAACAAGTAAACTCTGCCCATTTTGCGCAGTAGATGTTCTGTTAATATCTAGTATTTATACAAAGTCATAATTTAAATTGCTTTCAACCTTCATTCATCGGTTCAACCAACATTACTCGCTCTTATTACCAACTTGTATTGATTTAACTAAGCGTTTAATACTTCCTATCAGGTCTCAAATCGAGATTTGGCAAAATACAATTTCAGCAAATCCAATTTTGCCAGGGAACAAAAATAGATTAAATAAACTAAATAAGTCCTCTTCCCATTAAATAAATCAGAAAAGTCTGTCTTGTAACCAGTCCTCTTCAAACAAGTAAAGTCTGCCCATTTTGTGCCGTAGATTTTGTGTCTATGCCTAGTATTTAAACAAAATCATAATTTAAACGACTTCTTTCCTTCATTCACTTTGGAAATTTGGAATTGCAGCAAATCGAATTTTGGCAGGGAACAAAAATAGATCAATTAAACTAAATAAGTCTTCTTCCCATTAAATAAATTAAAAAAGTCTGTCTTGTAACCAGTCCTTTTCAAACAAGTAAAGTCTGCCCATTTTGTGCCGTCGATTTTGTGTTAATGCCTAGTATTTATACAAAATCATAATTTAAAGGACTTCATTCCTTCATTCACTGTGGAAATTTGGAATTGCAGCACATCAAATTTTGCCTGGGAAGAAAAGTAGATTAAATAAATTTAATAAGTCTTACTACTTCCCATTAAATAAATTAAATACGTCTTACTTGTTCCCACTCCTTTTCAAAACAGTAGTTTAAAACGAGGGCCCTTCACTCAATCTTTAACCCCAACCCCGCACGTTGTGTTGTATCTGTGAATGTTGGTTGTGGCCAAATGATAGTTTTCTTTCATTCGTTTAGGTTCCAAGAAAACTTGATGTAACTCTACTTTTAACTGCCGTTTCAGATAAGCGGGTATTACGTCGCAGTCATGTGCCGTGGATATGACGTAATTGCCCGAACCTCCGCCAAAATTCAAATCTGTTGGCGCGATGGCCGTGAGCCACTGAGCAGCGACAATTATCAACAGAAATATCTTTATTTTCTGCTTGCAACTGGACCGTCTAGAGCGTACACGGTAAGTAACACTCATTGTGTTTAAGGAGATTTACGTTTGTAATAGCAGAAGTGTAGCCGCGTTGCGTTGTACGTGTGAAAATTGGTCGAGGCGAAATGTTAATGTTTAATTTCATTCCTTTAGGTTCCACGGTGTTTGTTGGCTGCAAGTTTTCCACTGCAAGAAGAGGCTCGTATCATTGACCAGGAGCGAGCTACAATGGTGAGTAGCCATAACATTTATGTTAAACACTTCCTATTTCATGTCTAACAGTACTTGATTTAACAAATAACCATAAATAAATACAGTGTGGGCACTGAAGTTAACATATGTGATTATACTGCCTAATCTGTCACGGAGTAGATTGTTGCAAAGTAATATAAGATCCAAAGTTGTAATTCAGAATAGTTTTCAAAAGAAGGCCATTAGAATTATATACAAGTCTGATTACCCTTAACATAACAACAAGCTATTAATTAAATCACAAATTCTTCAATTCAAAGATTTGGTAGATTATCAGACAAATAATGTCTAACAGTAATTGATTTAACACATCACGATAAGTAGATTGAGTGTGGGCACTCTCAAGTTAACAGATATGATTATACTGCCTAATCTGTTACAGAGTATGTTGTTGCCAAGTAATGTAGAATAGATCCAAAGTAGTAATCCAGAATAGTTTTGAAGAGGCCATTAGAATAATAAACAAATCTGATTACCTTGAACATAATAACAAGCTAAGTGTTTAATATGTCCTATGAAGTCAAAATTGGGCACCATCATGTGGTGAAATTTGGAATTGCATCACATCCAATTTTGCCTGGGAACAAACAGATTAAATAAATCTTAGTTTTGAACAAGCCACTCCTTCTCAAACAAGTAAACTCTGCCCATTTCGCGCAGTAGATGTTCTGTTAATATCTAGTATTTATACAAAGTCATAATTTAAATTGCTTTCAACCTTCATTCATCGGTTCAACCAACATTACTCGCTCTTATTACCAACTTGTATTGATTTAACTAAGCGTTTAATACTTCCTATCAGGTCTCAAGGCAAGATTTGGCAAAATACAATTTCAGCAAATCCAATTTTGCCAGGGAACAAAAATAGATTAAATAAACTAAATAAGTCTTCTTCCCATTAAATAAATCAGAAAAGTCTGTCTTGTAACCAGTCCTCTTCAAACAAGTAAAGTCTGCCCATTTTGTGCCGTAGATTTTGTGTCTATGCCTAGTATTTAAACAAAATCATAATTTAAACGACTTCTTTCCTTCATTCACTTTGGAAATTTGGAATTGCAGCAAATCGAATTTTGCCAGGGAACAAAAATAGATCAATTAAACTAAATAAGTCTTCTTCCCATTAAATAAATTAAAAAAGTCTGTCTTGTAACCAGTCCTTTTCAAACAAGTAAAGTCTGCCCATTTTGTGCTGTCGATTTTGTGTTAATGCCTAGTATTTATACAAAATCATAATTTAAAGGACTTCATTCCTTCATTCACTTTGGAAATTTGGAATTGCAGCACATCAAATTTTGCCTGGGAAGAAAAGTAGATTAAATAAATTTAATAAGTCTTACTACTTCCCATTAAATAAATTAAATACGTCTTACTTGTTCCCACTCCTTTACAAAAAAGTAGTTTAAAACGAGGTCCCTTCACTCAACCTTTAACCCTATTTATTCACCTTCTAGGCTAAGTGTTAAAGGCTAAGTGTTAAAGGCTAAGTGTTAAAGGCTAAGTGTTAGAGGCTAAGTGCCAGAGGCTAGGCGCCAGAGGCGAGTTTTTGTGGGCTGAAGTTTTAGTGGGGTTAGTGTGAATACAATCCAAAAGAATACAACAGAATACAATACAATAGAATATAATACATAGATTAAATTCAATAGCTCTTACTACTTCCCATTAAATAAATTAAATACGTCTTACTTGTTCCCAATCCTTTTCAAAAAAGTAGTTTAAAACGAGGGCCCTTCACTCAACCTTTAACCTCAACCCCGCACGTCACATTGTGTTGTATCTGTGAATGTTGGTTGTGGCCAAATGATAGTTTTCTTTCATTCGTTTAGGTTCCACGGTGTTTGTTGGCTATGTTTTCCACTGTCAGAAGGATGAAAATACAAAGTACAACGCTTGGACGTGGGCGAAGACGTCACCGGTGAGTCCTTCCTTCCTATTTATTTACCTTCTAGATGCTAGAGGCTAAGTGTTAGAGGCTAAGTGTTAGAGGCTAAGTGTTAAACACAATACGAACAACACAACGATACTGCACTGAACAACACGATACCGCACTGAGAAACACGATACCGCACTGAACAACACGATACCGCACTGAACAACACCATGCCGCACTGAACACCATGCCGCACTGAACAACACCATCCCGCACTGAACAACACCATGCCGCACTAAACAACACCATGCCGCACTGAACAACACCATGCCTCACTGAACGACACCATGCCGCACTGAAAGACACCATGCCGCACTGAACGACACCATGCCGCACTGAAAGACACCATCCCGCACTGAACACCATGCCGCACTGAACAACACCATCCTGCACTGAACAACACCATCCCGCACTGAACAACACCATGCCGCACTGAACAACATTATGCCGCACTGAACATTATGCCGCACTGAACAACACCATGCCGCACTGAACAACACCATGCCGCACTGAACAACATTATGCCGCACTGAACAACACCATGCCGCACTGAACAACACCATGCCGCACTGAACAACACCATGCCGCACTGAACAACATTATGCCGCACTGAACAACACCATGCCGCACTGAACAACACCATCCTGCACTGAACAACACCATTCCGCATTGAACACCGTGCCGCACTGAACAACACCATCCCGCACTGAACAACACCATCCCGCACTGAACAACACCATGCCGCACTGAACAACATTATGCCGCACTGAACAACATTATGCCGCACTGAACAACACCATGCCGCACTGAACAACACCATGCCGCACTGAACAACACCATGCCGCACTGAACAACATTATAACGCACTGAACAACACCATCCCGCACTGAACAACACCATGCCGCACTAAACAACATTATGCCGCACTGAACAACATTATGCCGAAATGAACAACACCATGCCGCACTGAACAACACCATGCCGCACTGAACAACACCATCCTGCACTGAACAACACCATCCCGCACTGAACAACACCATGCCGCACTGAACAACACCATGCCGCACTGAACAACACCATCCCGCACTGAACAACATTATGCCGCACTGAACAACATTATGCCGCACTGAACATTATGCCGCACTGAACAACATTATGCCGCACTGAACAACATTATGCCGCACTGAACAACACCATGCCGCACTGAACAACACCATGCCGCACTGAACAACACCATGCCGCACTGAACAACACCATGCCGCACTGAACAACACGATCCCGCATTGAACAACACCATGCCGCACTGAACAACACCATCCCGCACTGAACAACACCATGCCGCACTAAACAACACCATGCCGCACTGAACAACACCATGCCGCACTGAACAACACCATGCCGCACTGAACAACACCATGCCGCACTGAACAACATTATAACGCACTGAACAACACCATCCCGCACTGAACAACACCATGCCGCACTAAACAACATTATGCCGCACTGAACAACATTATGCCGAAATGAACAACACCATGCCGCACTGAACAACACCATGCCGCACTGAACAACACCATCCTGCACTGAACAACACCATCCCGCACTGAACAACACCATGCCGCACTGAACAACACCATGCCGCACTGAACAACACCATCCCGCACTGAACAACATTATGCCGCACTGAACAACATTATGCCGCACTGAACAACATTATGCCGCACTGAACAACATTATGCCGCACTGAACAACATTATGCCGCACTGAACAACACCATGCCGCACTGAACAACACCATGCCGCACTGAACAACACCATGCCGCACTGAACAACACCATGCCGCACTGAACAACACGATCCCGCATTGAACAACACCATGCCGCACTGAACAACACCATCCCGCACTGAACAACACCATGCCGCACTAAACAACACCATGCCGCACTGAACAACACCATGCCTCACTGAACGACACCATGCCGCACTGAAAGACACCATGCCGCACTGAACGACACCATGCCGCACTGAAAGACACCATCCCGCACTGAACACCATGCCGCACTGAACAACACCATCCTGCACTGAACAACACCATCCCGCACTGAACAACACCATGCCGCACTGAACAACATTATGCCGCACTGAACATTATGCCGCACTGAACAACACCATGCCGCACTGAACAACACCATGCCGCACTGAACAACATTATGCCGCACTGAACAACACCATGCCGCACTGAACAACACCATGCCGCACTGAACAACACCATGCCGCACTGAACAACATTATGCCGCACTGAACAACACCATGCCGCACTGAACAACACCATCCTGCACTGAACAACACCATTCCGCATTGAACACCATGCCGCACTGAACAACACCATCCCGCACTGAACAACACCATCCCGCACTGAACAACACCATGCCGCACTGAACAACATTATGCCGCACTGAACAACATTATGCTGCACTGAACAACACCATGCCGCACTGAACAACACCATGCCGCACTGAACAACACCATGCCGCACTGAACAACATTATAACGCACTGAACAACACCATCCCGCACTGAACAACACCATGCCGCACTAAACAACATTATGCCGCACTGAACAACATTATGCCGAAATGAACAACACCATGCCGCACTGAACAACACCATGCCGCACTGAACAACACCATCCTGCACTGAACAACACCATCCCGCACTGAACAACACCATGCCGCACTGAACAACACCATGCCGCACTGAACAACACCATGCCGCAATGAACAACACCATCCCGCACTGAACAACATTATGCCGCACTGAACAACATTATGCCGCACTGAACAACATTATGCCGCACTGAACAACATTATGCCGCACTGAACAACATTATGCCGCACTGAACAACACCATGCCGCACTGAACAACACCATGCCGCACTGCACAACACCATGCCGCACTGAACAACACCATGCCGCACTGAACAACACGATCCCGCATTGAACAACACCATGCCGCACTGAACAACACCATCCTGCACTGAACAACACCATCCCGCACTGAACAACACCATGCCGCACTGAACAACATTATGGCGCACTGAACAACATTATGCCGCACTGAACAACACCATGCCGCACTGAACAACACCATGCCGCACTGAACAACACCATGCCGCAATGAACAACACCATCCCGCACTGAACAACACCATGCCGCACTGAGCAACACCATGCCGCACTGAACAACACCATGCCGCACTGAACAACACCATTCCGCACTGAACAACACCATGCCGCACTGAACAACATTACGCTGCACTGAACAACACCATGCCGCACTGAACAACACCATGCCGCACTGAACAACACCATGCCGCATTGAACAACACCATGCCGCATTGAACAACACCATGCCGCACTGAACAACACCATCCTGCACTGAACAACACCATGCCGCATTGAACAACACCATGCCGCACTGAACAACACCATCCTGCACTGAACAACACCATCCCGCACTGAACAACACCATCCCGCATTGAACAACACCATCCTGCACTGAACAACACCATGCCGCACTGAACAACACCATGCCGCACTGAACAACACCATTCCGCACTGAACAACACCATGCCGCACTGAACAACACCATCCTGCACTGAACAACACCATCCCGCACTGAACAACACCATGCCGCATTGAACAACACCATCCTGCACTGAACAACACCATCCTGCACTGAACAACACCATGCCGCACTGAACAACACCATGCCGCACTGAACAACACCATGCCGCACTGAACAACACCATGCCGCACTGAACAACATTATGCCGCACTGAACAACATTATGTCGCACTGAACAACACCATGCCGCACTGAACAACACCATGCCGCACTGAACAACATTATGCCGCACTGAAAAACACCATGCCGCACTGAACAACACCATCCCGCACTGAACAACACCATGCCGCATTGAACAACACCATGCCGCACTGAACAACACCATGCTGCACTGAACAACATTATGCTGCACTGAACAACACGATCCTGCATTGAACACCATGCCGCACTGAACAACACCATCCTGCACTGAACAACACCATCCTGCACTGAACAACACCACCCCGCACTGAACAACACGATCCCGCATTGAACAACACCATCCCGCACTGAACAACACCATGCCGCACTGAAACACCATGCCGCACTGAACAACACCATGCCGCACTGAACAACACCATGCCGCACTGAACAACACCATGCCGCACTGAACAACACCATGCCGCACTGAACAACATTATGCCGCACTGAACAACACCATGCCGCACTGAACAACACCATCCCGCACTGAACAACACCATGCCGCATTGAACAACACCATGCCGCACTGAACAACACCATCCTGCACTGAACAACACCATCCCGCACTAAACAACACCATGCCGCACTGAACAACATTATGGCGCACTGGACAACATTATGCCGCACTGAACAACACCATGCCGCACTGAACAACACCATGCCGCACTGAACAACACCATGCCGCACTGAACAACACCATGCCGCACTGAACAACATTATGCCGCACTGAACAACACCATGCCGCACTGAACAACACCATGCCGCACTGAACAACACGATCCCGCATTGAACAACACCATCCTGCACTGAACAACACCATGCCGCACTGAACAACACAGTGCCGCACTGAACAACACCATTCCGCACTGAACAACACCATGCCGCACTGAACAACACCATCCTGCACTGAACAACACCATCCCGCACTGAACAACACCATGCCGCATTAAACAACACCATGCCGCACTGAACAACACCATCCTGCACTGAACAACACCATGCCGCACTGAACAACACCATGCCGCACTGAACAACACCATGCCGCACTGAACATTATGCCGCACTGAACAACATTATGCCGCACTAAACAACATTATGTCGCACTGAACAACACCATGCCGCACTGAACAACACCATGCTGCACTGAACAACATTATGCCGCACTGAACAACACGATCCCGCATTGAACAACACCATCCCGCAGTGAACAACACCATGCCGCATTGAACAACACCATGCCGCACTGAACAACACCATGCTGCACTGAACAACATTATGCTGCACTGAACAACACGATCCTGCATTGAACAACACCATGCCGCACTGAACAACACCATCCTGCACTGAACAACACCATGCCGCACTGAACAACACCATGCCGCACTGAACAACATTATGCCGCACTGAACAACACCATGCCGCACTGAACAACACCATGCCGCACTGAACAACACCATGCCGCACTGAACAACACCATGCCGCAATGAACAACACCATCCCGCACTGAACAACACCATGCCGCATTGAACAACACCATGCCGCACTGAACAACACCATCCCGCACTGAACAACACCACCCCGCACTGAACAACACGATCCCGCATTGAACAACACCATCCCGGACTGAACAACACCATGCCACACTGAACAACACCATTCCGCACTGAACAACACCATGCCGCACTGAACAACACCATGCCGCACTGAACAACACCATGCCGCACTGAACAACACCATGCCGCACTGAACAACACCATCCCGCACTGAACAACACCATGCCGCATTGAACAACACCATGCCGCACTGAACAACACCATCCTGCACTGAACAACACCATCCCGCACTGAACAACACCATGCCGCACTGAACAACATTATGGCGCACTGAACAACATTATGCCGCACTGAACAACACCATGCCGCACTGAACAACACCATGCCGCACTGAACAACACCATGCCGCACTGAACAACATTATGCCGCACTGAACAACATTATGCCGCACTGAACAACACCATGCCGCACTGAACAACACCATGCCGCACTGAACAACACCATGCCGCACTGAACAACACGACGTCGCACTGAACAACACGACGCCGCACAGAACAACACGACGCCGCACAGAATAACACAATACCGCACAGAACAACACAATACCGCACAAACAGTTTTAGATAATATTACGTCGCAGTCATGTGACGCGGACATGACGTCAATAGGCGGAACTCACGGCAAAATTATAATCCGTGGGCGTGGCTTGCAACAGGAAGTAGGAAAGCGGCAGTTCTGGCAAACAAGACACAGCGGTTAGTAACACGATGACTAACAAGGCAAATATTTTTGTTTTCAGCTTGCAACTTGACCGTCTAGAGCGTACAAGGTAATTACAACTGTTTTTTTTTTAGCCCTGAAAAGCGAGGGAGTGTGGCGTTTGGGAGGAATGTCGAACTCGGCGTCTGCTTCCAGCCACAGACGCCAAATTCCGACGATTATTTCGACTGGTCAACGGTTGTAAATTATTGCGTTGACTAAAAACTTTATTTAACTCTACTCTTAACTTTGCCGTTTCAGATATGCGGGTATTACACCGCGGAAATGACGTCAATAGGCTGAACTCTCGCCAAAATTCAAATCTGTGGGCGCAATGGCCTTGAGCGAGACACCGGATACAAACACGACGATTATCAACAGAAATATCTTTATTTTCTGCTTGCAAGTGGACCGTCTAGAGCGTACACGGTAAGTACAACTCATTGTGTTTAAAAAGATTTACGTTTGTGTAGTTTGCGTTGCGTTGTATCTGTGAATGTTGGTTGAGGCTAAATGTTAATGTTTAATTTCATTCCTTTAGGTTCCACGGTGTTTGTTGGCTGTATGTTTTCCACTGCAAGAAGAGGCTCGTATCATTGACCAGCAGGAGCTACAATGGTGAGTACCCCTTTCGTCTTCCATTTATGTTAAACACTTCCTATTTCATGTCTAACAGTACTCGATTTAACAAATAACCATAAATAAATACAGTGTGGGCAGTCACGTTAACATATGTGATTATCCTGCCTAATATGTTTATCACAAATATGTCACTAATCACTAATATGTTTATTTGTTTATCACAACACCTTTGGACCTTCAGCAATCGATTATTTACCTTCATCTACATAGAGACAGAACGATGGTGTCTTAAACATCTCATTCATTTCACCAAATAACTTCACGCAGGTGGATAACGGCCGTCTCTGTCACGCTATGTTGCGTGATGCAGTTTTGAAGAACCAAATGCATTTATTCAATGAATAAGTCAAGCTAGTTCTATGTTTATGATGTTGTAAGTTACGGTACCGATTGAAGTTGAGTTCGAAGCCAGTGGAAAACAGCGCTGCGTTTGTGCTCTCCAGGTACAAATGTTGTGATCTCTGACTGACGACCGGGCGAGACTCGAGTAAGAGATGTCCAAACGAGCTCCGGCAGGGCGGGCCAAGGCGGAGCGAACGGACGCCCTTCAGGCCGCCAATGACGAGCTGAGAACCAAACTGATGGACGTCCAGTTAGAACTTCAGCAGGAGAAGAACAAGGTGAAAACCTCAACAGACAGACACTGCCTGCCTCCCTGCCTGCCTCCCTGCCTGCCTCCCTGCCTGCCTCCCTCCCTCCCAGTTTTCCCGATGTAGATTAGACATGCGTGTGCCATGACTGTGTCAGCCTACATCAACAAATGCACCGAGGACGTCAGCACCACTAAGAATATCATCACCCGGGGCAACCAACGACCCTGGATGACTGAGGAGGTACGTCAAACGCTACGAGCGCGGAACTCTGCCTTCAAGTCTGGCGACAAGGAGACACTGAGGACAGCGAGAGCCAACTTGAACCGTGCCATCAGGATAGCGAAGCGAGACCGCAGTCGAAAATTTCAGGATCGTTTCCACGACGTCAAAAACATCAGGAGTATGTGGCAAGGCATACGGGCGATTACAGACTACAACTCACCCTCCCCCCCCCCGGTGGGTGTAGTTGATGCTGACTTTCTAAATGGTCTAAATAACTTCTTTGGGAGGTTCGAGGCACTAAACGGCACTCCAGCAGTTAAAACTGTCCCCCATCAGGAAGAGGAGGTACTCTGCCTTGACTCCGCCGATGTGTTGAAGACCCTGAGGAGAGTCAACCCCTGTAAGGCCCCTGGCCCCGACAACATTCCTGGGCGTGTGTTCAGGGAATGTGCAAGTCATCTGGCTGGGGTCATCACAGACATTTTTAACACCTCGCTGGGCCAAGCCACAGTGCCGGCGTGCTTTAAGACTGCCTCCATCATTCCGGTGCCGAAGAAACCTCAAATCACCTCATTTAATGATTACCGGCCTGTTGCACTGACTCCGGTTATGATGAAGTGCTTCGAAAGGCTGCTTAAAGGTCACATCGTTTCCAGACTCCCCCTATTATTTGACCCGTTCCAGTTTGCCGACCGGCAAAACCGCTCCACTCAGGACGCCATCTCCTCCGTTCTTCACCTGAGCCTGGCTCACCTGGAGGAGAAGAACACCCATGTGCGGAGGCTGTTCCTGGACTTCAGCTCAGCGTTTAACACCATCATCCCACAGCATCTGGTAGGAAAATTGGAACACCTGGGCTTCAACACCCCCCTTCGCAACTGGCTGCTAGACTTCCTCACCAACAGACCTCAGTCAGTCCGGGTCGGACAGAACACCTCTGATGTCATCACCCTCAGCACAGGCTCCCTTCAGGGCTGCGTCCTGAGCCCCCTGCTGTGCACCCTGATGACACACGACTGCGTCCTCAGGTTCACCACCAATCACATCGTGAAGTCAGCAGACGACACAACGGTGGTGGGGCTCATCAGAGACAACAACGACCTGGACTACAGAGAGGAGGTGGAGCAGCTGGTGGGCTGGTGCAGAGAAAACAGCCTGATCCTGAATGAGGAGAAGATGAAGGAGATCATCGTCGACTTCAGGAAAAAACAGCCTCACCACGCTCCACTGATCATCAACAGCTCAGCTGTGGAGGTGGTCAGCACCACCAAATTCCTGGGGGTCCACATCACAGAAGACCTCACCTGGACTATGAACACTACGGCACTGGTCAAGAGGGCACAGAAGCGCTTGTACTTCCTGCGGAGGATGAGGAGAGCCCACCTGCCCCCACCCATCATGAGGACGTTCTACAGGAGCACCATAGAGAGCATTCTGACAAGCTGTCTCTCTGTGTGGTGTGGAGGCTGCACCGCCTCCGATTGGAAGAACGTGAGGAGAGTGGTGAGGACAGCAGAGAGGATCATAGGGGCTCCTCTTCCCTCCATTCAGGACATTTCATCTCAGCGCTGCATGTCCCGTGCCCGTAACATCATCAATGACCCATCACACCCCCACCATGGACTGTTCTCCCTGCTGCCCTCTGGGAAGAGGTTTGCAGCATCCGCTGCAGGTCCACCAGGTTCTGCAACAGCTTTTTCCCTGCTGTCATCAGACTGTTGAACACTAGAACTGTTGAGCTCTAAACTGAACTCTGCATCACACATTCACAGAACTGTACTTTATGACACTACGGACCTCTATCTTGCACTATCTCGCACTACCAACTTTACTGAACTTGTATAAACCCTTTAAATAGAAGTTTAATACATGGTTTAGCATTCCTCTGCACACTCTTGAATACTGTTTTGCCTACTTGCACTATTGCATAATTATCACTGCTGCACTTTATACTTATTTTTAATATATATATATATATATATATAGTATATATGTATATATATATATTTTCATAGGGTATGTTACTTCTATTCAACTGCAATATCACTACTTTGTTGTAAGACGTATGCAACGGAATTTCGTTTTGTATGCACCATGTGCAGACAAGATGACAATAAAGTTTGTCTAAGTCTAAGTCATGTCAGGTCAGCTGTCTGGAGAGAGAGAGAAGTCAGGACCTGCGGGCGGAGCACCACCGTGCCACCGCCGCCATGACGGAACTCAAAAGCAAACTCCATGAGGAGAAGCAGAAAGAGTTAGCCATTACCAGGGAGACATTACTGCGGCAGCATGAAATGGAGCTGATGAGAGTGATCAAAATCAAAGATGGAGAGATCCAGCGACTGAATGCCTTGGTCCTCAGCCTGAGGGACGGCTCCATGGACAAGGTGATCCGCTCTATCCGTGTCTGACTATCCGCACGCCACGTCGGGCTTCGATGCGGCCGCTACCGTATTGTGTAGCTTGTCCCCAGTAAGCGTCGCGGCGCTCCGTTGCGGTCTCAACGGCCCGGTGTGGCGCAATGTCTGCTCAGGTGAGGAGGGGGGGCGCTTTGCTGGCGGAGGTGGAGGAGACGCGGCGGTGTCGGGAGACCGAGCGGTGTCGCCTCCACCAGGAGCGCGGAAGAAGCCCTGGCAGCGGCCCAGCAGGCCTGGCAGTCCCGAGCGGCCGAGCTCCGATCGGCTCATCACCAGCATCGGGAGGAGCTGAGCCGAACCAAGAGAGACTGCGAGAGGGAGATCCGCCGACTGGTAGGACTGATCAGATGCGCGGTGCGTGGCTATGTTCCCAATTTCGTTGTATACCTGCAGTGCAATGACACCTAAGGCATTCTATTCTATTCTATTTCACAAGAAGAAAATGTCCGGTTGCTCGCTTCGCTTTTGTCACAGCAAAGGTGTTCTAGTCGATTCAAGAAAAAAATTGGCCGGTTGCTCTCTTTGTTTTTGTCACAATTCTGGCAAATGAGTTTGCCCGCCTGCCTGAGCGCTCCCCGTTTGTACATCCAGACGGATGAGATCAAGCTGAAAGACAGAGCGGTTAGTGTTTTGGATGAAGCCCTGGGGCCGGCCACGTCCACCGCCTTCAGCTGCAGACTCAGGCTGCCGAGCAGCAGATCGCTGCCCTGAGGGATTCCCAAAGGGCGGGCCTAAACTACCCTGGAAGTGGGGTCAACGCCGCTACTAGCAATCCTCTTCATTGCGTAAGCCACCTCATCACACACTTGCAGTACGCATGACTTAGTTCGTTGCTGGAGGAAGGTAGCACAAAAACAGTTTTGAACTTTGAACGAGTGCTTGTGTGTGTGTGTTGCGGGGCGTTTTCAGTCTCAGGAGGATCGGGACACGCGACGGTTTCATCTGAAAATCGCTGAGCTCAGCGCAGTCATCAGGAAACTGGAGGATCGAAACGCCCTGCTTTCTGAAGAGCGCAATGAACTGGTAATTTATTGACGGCACGCTTGAAGGTTTGCGCTACGTTTGATGCGCGCCATCCAGCGAGGCACCCATTGCGCTTGCTTATTAGTTGAGCGGCGCGGCGAGTCGGTTGCCTGGTAGATGTCTTTTATTGGGAGCCAAAGCCACGATTCCGTTCAAACCGATGCAAAAGGAATGGATACGTTCTGGCCCGCGTGTTGTGCGTCTTTCACATCCCGCACTTCATGCTTGCAGCTAAAGCGACTGAGAGAAACAGAAAGCCAGTTTCTGCCACTCCTGTACAAAAACAAACGCCTGAGCAGGAAGAATGAAGAACTCTCGCTGGTGCTGTGTCGCCTTGAAAACAAAGTGCGCTTTGTCACCCAGGAGAACGAGGAGATGGCAAGCTTGGTAAGTCGACGCGGACAACGGCGGCGTGCCAACAGAGTCCACTGCATTTGTGTTCCACAGAGAAGGCCTAGTTCGCTCAATGACCTGGACCGCGGTTGCGGCCAGCAGGACGGTGAAATGGAGTTCCTTCAAGTTGTGGAGCAGCGGCACATCATCGACGACTTGTCCAAGGTCTTCAGGCAGGCGACTCGGTGCACGTACGGCAGCGCCGCGCTCGCTCGCTGTCGCCAGGAAACCTTTTCCGTCCAAAGCTTGGCCGGCGGCCGCCATCCAAAAAATTGGCCCCTTAAATTCCGACCTTTCAAGCAGGAGCATTGTGCGCACGCGTTTGAACACGCTTTAGACTTGTTTTGCCGTTTTCAGCAGCTCAAAGCTCCCGTTTTGTCAGCGCCTTTGCCACTCGCTGTGCGCTGAAAACGACGGACTTGCCCGGCTGCTCAGCCCGTCAACCATGAGCCGCGAGCGCGACGTCATTGTCCGTAGGCAGCTAGTGGCAAAATGCACCCTGTTAGAGTTGCGCTCGCTCCAACTTATTTTGCAAGAACCACACGGGAGACAAGTAAGTTCTTTTGGACACCTGCAGGTGGAGAGTCCATCCGTTGTACGAATGAAGTCTGACTCTCGGCTCCTGCACGAGCATTTTAATTAAGAGAAACAGGGTGGGTGTAAGAGTGGATTGAATAGAGGAAGCCCTTGACCTCTAGTCAAAACATAGCAAGGGGTGTTTTACGACTTTGTGTAGGAAGGGATAAGCGATAGGGATAAATAAGGGATAAATAATATTATTTATTACAGGTCGCAGTCAAAGTCAAAGCAACACAATGATACGATAAAGATAATCTGGAAAACCCTGACACACCCTGTAGTTGTCACTTTTGGAAAAGACGAGCGTCCCTCCAATCATCGCCGGTGACGTGTTTTTCAGGCTCTGGAGACAGGAGCTCATGTCAGAAATGTCATTGTGAGTCGCGTTTGTTTCTGCGCCGGAGCCGTTCGTTCCCTTTGCATCCAAAGAATCTCAAAGGCGGATTATTTGTGTCGACAGGAGAGAGATTTGCTGCTACGATACCGACGTCGAGAATCTCTGAGGAGGAACAAAGCGTGAGGTCCTGCAAGGTGAGTCTGTTTGTTTGCGGCTGCTTGGTGTTGCGCAAGATGAAATGGCCTTTTTCTCGCTATCGTTCCTCTCGTCGATTCATCGTGAGGTGTCGCTTCAGTTTGTTCAGAGAGATGTTTGCTTCCGCGCCCGCAGGTCATCGAAACATTTTACGGCTACGACGAAGACGTGTTGGTGGACTCGGACGGATCGTCCTTGTCTTTTCACACCGACAGAACCCCCGACACGGAACCCGAAGAGGTAGCCCGCCATTTCTGCCAGCGTATTGGCACCAAACATTCCTCTTCAGCCTGGAATCGGACTCGTCTTTGCGTCGCGGGTGCTTTGTCGCCGGTCTGACTGATTCTGGTACTAGTGCTGTGTTGCATTGGTGTGTGCATGAAGAGGCGGAGCTTCGCTACCGCCAGCTGACGCAAGAATATCAAGCGCTGCAACGAGCCTACGCTCTGCTAGCCCAGACCAGCGAAGGGGACTACGACGCCGAGAAGGAGATCAAGGTTGCGCCCCTTCCCGCAACCCCCGGCCGGGTCGCAGCCTCCCCGTTCTCACCCAGCCTCGGGTGTTCTCTGGTCTGAAAGGAGGAGGAGGAGCCTCCCTCCTCCTCCTTTCAGACCAGAGAAAAGCTGATGGTAGAAATGGGTCACTATCAAAGCAGAGTAGCAGATCTGGAGTCAGCGCTGAAGCAACAAGGACAGGTAAGCTCATCAATGAGCACACCTTTTTCTCAGACAAAATAGCTACATTCTTCAGTCACTCATCCGTCTGGCATTACTGGACCAACCCCCCCCCCCCCCCCCCCCCCCCCGAACGTGGCTGGGAAAATGCGGAGAAAAGCAAATGTCATTTTCCAGTCAACCAAAGAATTTGTGGATGAAAATGACACAACATTCCAAAGCTGTCCACGCGTTTGTCTCTTCTAGAATGTCAAGTGGGTGGAGGAGAAGCAGCTGCTGCGTCAGAGCAATCAGCAGTTGGCCGAAAAGGTGACGGAAAGAAAGGCGCTGGGCGGAGTCGCTTGGCGTCACACCTGTCGGGAAGCCCCGCAGATGAGGTCTGACTGTCTTTTCAGGTCAGGCGGATGGAGGCGGAAGAAGCGCGTCTGAAAGAGCACATCCAGGATATCCGAGACCAAAACGAACTGCTTGAGTTCCGCATCCTGGAGCTGGAGGTGGGAAGACTCGCACAAGCGTGTTGAGGCCAGAGATGTGACGGACGGACGGACGGACGGACGGACGGATGCATGCCTCTGCCTTTCAGGAGAGGGAGTGGCGCTCCCCCGTCTTGAAGTTTCTGCAAGTCCGTTTCCCAGACGGCCTCAGCCCTTTGCAGATCTACTGCGAGGCCGAGGGCGTGAGCGTACGTAAGGCGTCCCTCGCAACCCTAACCTTAACCCGAGGTCCCAGAACACCTTACATTGCTCCTTGCGCCTTTCCCCCGGACATCGTCATCAGTGATCTGATGAAGAAGCTGGACATCCTGGGCTATAACGCCGTAAGTGTATGTCGAACTCCTTATGTTCGCACTCCACGAGACTCGGCGGCTCAAATGTGACTTTTGGAAGGCTTTGCGCTGAAAGAAGCTTGTTGACGCTGTGCCTTTGGGCTCTTGCAGAATCTCACCAACGAGGAGCAGGTGGTCGTGATTCACGCCAGGACCCTTCTCACCCTAGCCGAGAAGGTAACGCGCACGTCCACGCACGCTCTCGCATTCTGCTTATGTGACAGCAGCCTTTCCTCAGTGGTTAGAATACATCAAAGTGACCAAGTCAGCACTTCAACAGAAGATGTTGGACATTGAAAGTGAGAAGGTAGACAGACACGCGACATCAGCCAAGGGGAACTCCGGCAATGTGCCCCAACAATTCTGACCTTGAGCTGTGCTAGGATATGTTCTGCAAGCAGAAGGGCTACCTGGATGAAGAGTTGGACTTCAGGAAGTGTTCCATGGACCAGGCTCATAAGGTAAGCCGCCCTCAAATCTCCCGCCGGACCACTGATGGACGAGGATTGCGGCCCAGAGGATCCTGGAGCTGGAGGCCATGTTGTACGAGGCGCTACCGCAGCGGGACTGCCCCGCCACGGACGGCGAAAAAGCCAGCCACGCTGGCGTGAATGACGTGCTGACGGCGGATCAGAGAGAAGAGCTTAGGAGCGCCGTGGACCAATGGAAGCGAGCCCTGATGTGCGAGTTGAGGGAGCGCGACGCTTGCATCCTCCAAGAGAGAATGGATCTGCTGCACAGCGCGCAACAGGTAAGGGCCCAAAGCCAGCCCGGCACTTACTTGCACGCTTACTGGCTTTTGAATGCCACTTTCCATTTGTCCGTCCTAGAGGAACAAAGAGCTGAAAGAATTCATCGAAGCTCAGAAGAGACAAATCAAACAATTGGAGGAGAAGTTTCTGTTTCTCTTTCTATTCTTCTCCTTGGCCTTCATTCTGTGGCCCTAACACCAGCTGGTGAGTGAGCTCCAGCGGCACCGCACTCGACACCTCCGATACACTGCCAGCCGGTCTCAGACGTTGGCAGACGCTCCGATGCCAACGTATACCCCCCGCCACGGTGACAGAGGCACCGCGTCACACCGGCGCTCATCCAATCAGAAGGCAGGAAAAGCAAATTCACATGCAGGGCACTTTTGAACCAGAAGAGAGCGCCACAAAAAACGGTTGTTGCCCCAAACGCGCACTAAAAAGGGTCAGAATAACAAGAGTCCCACTGGCCAGCCGGGGCCACCCGTCCAGCTGTTTCTTCAGGGGGGAAAAAAATTGGAGTCACCGGTGAGTACATTTTGCATTTAGCTCTGCTTTTCTGCTTCTGTCTTCAAGTGTGTGGCATCCTGCGATCAAAGAGTCAGCCAACCCCAAAGCGGTTGACCTCAACGTCCCACCACCATGCCTACCAGAGCAGGTGACGTGATGCTTTGGACATCCTTCCGTCTCAGATGCCCAAAAGTACTCTTTGCCACATCTGCGGCAATACGGTGTCTTTTCAAAGGTGCAAATAAATCCAGCGTGGGCGGAACACGCACGTCTTCGGTTTTTCCCGCTTTGTTTGTGTGACAGCTGTTGTGAAAATTTTATACAAATAAAGTTGTATAGTACAGGTTTGGCCAAGCCGCAACTCCCGAACCGCATGCGGCTCTTTTATGTTCATATCAACATTTGTGTGTGTGTGTGTGTGTGTGTGGGGGGGGGGGGGTTGTGCGTGTTGGCTTCACTTGAGTTCAATTTGGTATTTTGGTCAAAAGCGCATGTGGTGAAATTCCACAAAGTAGGATGGGCAAACACATTTCTTTAAACTATGAGTGTCAATTGGGCTCTCGAAATGGCAGGGAAAAGATGCACAGCAAAACAAAAATACGTAGATGAACACAGGACGTTTTAATCAGAGTGGGAAAGTTTCTATTTTTTGTTGAACGTGATGGCAAACCATTCTGCCTGATATGTCAGACCTCAGCGCATTTCAAAGATTCAAATCTTCAGCGCCATGCACTTCAGCTCACTCCATGCTAACATTGATCAGGCGTCGAACCCGCATCATCATGCTTAAGAGGTGGCCATGCTAACCAGTGCGCCATTATGTCAACGCATAATAACTAAGTCTACTGGTCAAAACAGCGGTTACTATATGACGTCGCTACGTCGTGGTCACGTGACGCAGACAAGACGTCAATGGACGTGGGCAGAGTTAACTTGTTTAAAAGGGAGTAGGCAGAAGAAATATTTAATTTATTTAAATCTATTTTGAGTGCACACCATTATGCCAATGCATAACAACTGTAAATCTACTAAACAAAACAGCGGTTGCTATATGACATCTGCCACGTCGTGGTCACGTGACATACGTGACGTCGATGGGCGTAACTTTCGCCGGAATTCAAATCCGCGGGGAGAGTTAACTTGTTTAAAAGAGAGTGGGCAGAAGAATTATTTAATTTATTTAAATCTATTTGGTGTGTGCGCCATTATGTCAATGCATAACAACTGTAAGTCTACTAAACAAAACAGCGGTTGCTATATGACGTCTGCCACGTCGTGGTCACGTGACGCGGACGTGACGTCGACGCCTACTTTACATCCCACCGATCACAGGACCCCTCGGCTGCATAACCGTGCCCCCTTCCCAACCAATCGGATTTGCTATACGCGAAAACGACGCCAATGGAAAGAGCTTCCGCCCAAGTTTAAATCCGTGGGCGTGGCTCGCAGCAGGAAGTAGGAAAATGGCGGCGATGTTGACAAAGACACAGCGGATGGTAACATACGACTAACAAGAGAAATATTTTTATTTTCTGCTTGCAACTGGACCGTCCAGAGCGTACACGGTAAGTACAACTCATCGTTTTTAAAAAGAAGTACTTTTGTTGCCCTGAAAAGCGAGTGAGCGTGGCGTTTGTGGGGGACGTCGAATTTCGACGATTCTTTCTGGTCAACGGTTGTAAATGATTGTGTTGATTAAAAAAGAAAACTTGATGTAACTCTACTTTTAACTGCCGTTTCAGATAGATTTGGAATTGCATCACATCCAATTTTGCCTAGAGCGTACACGGTAAGTAACACTCGTTGTGTTTAAGGAGATTTACGTTTGTAATAGCAGAAGTGTAGCCGCGTTGCGTTGTACGTGTGAATGTTGGTCCGGGCGAAATGTTAATGTTTAATTTCATTCCTTTAGGTTCCACGGTGTTTGTTGGCTGCAAGTTTTCCACTGCAAGAAGAGGCTCATATCATTGACCAGGAGCGAGCTACAATGGTGAGTAGCCATAACATTTATGTTAAACACTTCCTATTTCATGTCTAACAGTACTTGATTTAACAAATAACCATAAATAAATACAGTGTGGGCACTGAAGTTAACATATGTGATTATACTGCCTAATCTGTCACCGAGTAGATTGTTGCAAAGTAATATAAGATCCAAAGTTGTAATTCAGAATAGTTTTCAAAAGAAGGCCATTAGAATTATATACAAGTCTGATTACCCTGAACAAGCTATTAATTAAATCACAAATTCTTCAATTCAAAGATTTGGTAGATTATCAGACAAATAATGTCTAACAGTAATTGATTTAACACATCACGATAAGTAGATTGAGTGTGGGCACTCTCAAGTTAACATATGTGATTATACTGCCTAATCTGTTACAGAGTATGTTGTTGCCAAGTAATGTAGAATAGATCCAAAGTAGTAATCCAGAATAGTTTTGAAGAGGCCATTAGAATGATAAACAAATCTGATTACCTTGAACATAATAACAAGCTAAGTGTTTAATATGTCCTATGAAGTCAAAATTGGGCACCATCATGTGGTGAAATTTGGAATTGCATCACATCCAATTTTGCCTGGGAACAAACAGATTACATAAATCTTAGTTTTGAATAAGCCACTCCTTCTCAAACAAGTAAACTCTGCCCATTTTGCGCAGTAGATGTTCTGTTAATATCTAGTATTTATACAAAGTCATAATTTAAATTGCTTTCAACCTTCATTCATCGGTTCAACCAACATTACTCGCTCTTCTTACCAACTTGTATTGATTTAACTAAGCGTTTAATACTTCCTATCAGGTCTCAAATCGAGATTTGGCAAAATACAATTTCAGCAAATCCAATTTTGCCAGGGAACAAAAATAGATTAAATAAACTAAATAAGTCCTCTTCCCATTAAATAAATCAGAAAAGTCTGTCTTGTAACCAGTCCTCTTCAAACAAGTAAAGTCTGCCCATTTTGTGCCGTAGATTTTGTGTCTATGCCTAGTATTTAAACAAAATCATAATTTAAACGACTTCTTTCCTTCATTCACTTTGGAAATTTGGAATTGCAGCAAATTGAATTTTGGCAGGGAACAAAAATAGATCAATTAAACTAAATAAGTCTTCTTCCCATTAAATAAATTAAAAAAGTCTGTCTTGTAACCAGTCCTTTTCAAACAAGTAAAGTCTGCCCATTTTGTGCCGTCGATTTTGTGTTAATGCCTAGTATTTATACAAAATCATAATTTAAAGGACTTCATTCCTTCATTCACTTTGGAAATTTGGAATTGCAGCACATCAAATTTTGCCTGGGAAGAAAAGTAGATTAAATAAATTTAATAAGTCTTACTACTTCCCATTAAATAAATTAAATACGTCTTACTTGTTCCCACTCCTTTTCAAAACAGTAGTTTAAAACGAGGGCCCTTCACTCAATCTTTAACCTCAACCCCGCACGTTGTGTTGTATCTGTGAATGTTGGTTGTGGCCAAATGATAGTTTTCTTTCATTCGTTTAGGTTCCAAGAAAACTTGATGTAACTCTACTTTTAACTGCCGTTTCAGATAAGCGGGTATTACGTCGCAGTCAAATGCCGCGGATATGACGTAATTGCCCGAACCTCCGCCAAAATTCAAATCTGTTGGCGCGATGGCCGTGAGCCACTGAGCAGCGACGATTATCAACAGAAATATCTTTATTTTCTGCTTGCAACTGGACCGTCTAGAGCGTACACGGTAAGTAACACTCATTGTGTTTAAGGAGATTTACGTTTGTAATAGCAGAAGTGTAGCCGCGTTGCGTTGTACGTGTGAAAATTGGTCGAGGCGAAATGTTAATGTTTAATTTCATTCCTTTAGGTTCCACGGTGTTTGTTGGCTGCAAGTTTTCCACTGCAAGAAGAGGCTCGTATCATTGACCAGGAGCGAGCTACAATGGTGAGTAGCCATAACATTTATGTTAAACACTTCCTATTTCATGTCTAACAGTACTTGATTTAACAAATAACCATAAATAAATACAGTGTGGGCACTGAAGTTAACATATGTGATTATACTGCCTAATCTGTCACGGAGTAGATTGTTGCAAAGTAATATAAGATCCAAAGTTGTAATTCAGAATAGTTTTCAAAAGAAGGCCATTAGAATTATATACAAGTCTGATTACCCTGAACAAGCTATTAATTAAATCACAAATTCTTCAATTCAAAGATTTGGTAGATTATCAGACAAATAATGTCTAACAGTAATTGATTTAACACATCACGATAAGTAGATTGAGTGTGGGCACTCTCAAGTTAACATATGTGATTATACTGCCTAATCTGTTACAGAGTATGTTGTTGCCAAGTAATGTAGAATAGATCCAAAGTAGTAATCCAGAATAGTTTTGAAGAGGCCATTAGAATGATAAACAAATCTGATTACCTTGAACATAATAACAAGCTAAGTGTTTAATATGTCCTATGAAGTCAAAATTGGGCACCATCATGTGGTGAAATTTGGAATTGCATCACATCCAATTTTGCCTGGGAACAAACAGATTACATAAATCTTAGTTTTGAATAAGCCACTCCTTCTCAAACAAGTAAACTCTGCCCATTTTGCGCAGTAGATGTTCTGTTAATATCTAGTATTTATACAAAGTCATAATTTAAATTGCTTTCAACCTTCATTCATCGGTTCAACCAACATTACTCGCTCTTATTACCAACTTGTATTGATTTAACTAAGCGTTTAATACTTCCTATCAGGTCTCAAATCGAGATTTGGCAAAATACAATTTCAGCAAATCCAATTTTGCCAGGGAACAAAAATAGATTAAATAAACTAAATAAGTCCTCTTCCCATTAAATAAATCAGAAAAGTCTGTCTTGTAACCAGTCCTCTTCAAACAAGTAAAGTCTGCCCATTTTGTGCCGTAGATTTTGTGTCTATGCCTAGTATTTAAACAAAATCATAATTTAAACGACTTCTTTCCTTCATTCACTTTGGAAATTTGGAATTGCAGCAAATCGAATTTTGGCAGGGAACAAAAATAGATCAATTAAACTAAATAAGTCTTCTTCCCATTAAATAAATTAAAAAAGTCTGTCTTGTAACCAGTCCTTTTCAAACAAGTAAAGTCTGCCCATTTTGTGCCGTCGATTTTGTGTTAATGCCTAGTATTTATACAAAATCATAATTTAAAGGACTTCATTCCTTCATTCACTTTGGAAATTTGGAATTGCAGCACATCAAATTTTGCCTGGGAAGAAAAGTAGATTAAATAAATTTAATAAGTCTTACTACTTCCCATTAAATAAATTAAATACGTCTTACTTGTTCCCACTCCTTTTCAAAACAGTAGTTTAAAACGAGGGCCCTTCACTCAATCTTTAACCCCAACCCCGCACGTTGTGTTGTATCTGTGAATGTTGGTTGTGGCCAAATGATAGTTTTCTTTCATTCGTTTAGGTTCCAAGAAAACTTGATGTAACTCTACTTTTAACTGCCGTTTCAGATAAGCGGGTATTACGTCGCAGTCATGTGCCGTGGATATGACGTAATTGCCCGAACCTCCGCCAAAATTCAAATCTGTTGGCGCGATGGCCGTGAGCCACTGAGCAGCGACGATTATCAACAGAAATATCTTTATTTTCTGCTTGCAACTGGACCGTCTAGAGCGTACACGGTAAGTAACACTCATTGTGTTTAAGGAGATTTACGTTTGTAATAGCAGAAGTGTAGCCGCGTTGCGTTGTACGTGTGAAAATTGGTCGAGGCGAAATGTTAATGTTTAATTTCATTCCTTTAGGTTCCACGGTGTTTGTTGGCTGCAAGTTTTCCACTGCAAGAAGAGGCTCGTATCATTGACCAGGAGCGAGCTACAATGGTGAGTAGCCATAACATTTATGTTAAACACTTCCTATTTCATGTCTAACAGTACTTGATTTAACAAATAACCATAAATAAATACAGTGTGGGCACTGAAGTTAACATATGTGATTATACTGCCTAATCTGTCACGGAGTAGATTGTTGCAAAGTAATATAAGATCCAAAGTTGTAATTCAGAATAGTTTTCAAAAGAAGGCCATTAGAATTATATACAAGTCTGATTACCCTTAACATAACAACAAGCTATTAATTAAATCACAAATTCTTCAATTCAAAGATTTGGTAGATTATCAGACAAATAATGTCTAACAGTAATTGATTTAACACATCACGATAAGTAGATTGAGTGTGGGCACTCTCAAGTTAACAGATATGATTATACTGCCTAATCTGTTACAGAGTATGTTGTTGCCAAGTAATGTAGAATAGATCCAAAGTAGTAATCCAGAATAGTTTTGAAGAGGCCATTAGAATAATAAACAAATCTGATTACCTTGAACATAATAACAAGCTAAGTGTTTAATATGTCCTATGAAGTCAAAATTGGGCACCATCATGTGGTGAAATTTGGAATTGCATCACATCCAATTTTGCCTGGGAACAAACAGATTAAATAAATCTTAGTTTTGAATAAGCCACTCCTTCTCAAACAAGTAAACTCTGCCCATTTCGCGCAGTAGATGTTCTGTTAATATCTAGTATTTATACAAAGTCATAATTTAAATTGCTTTCAACCTTCATTCATCGGTTCAACCAACATTACTCGCTCTTATTACCAACTTGTATTGATTTAACTAAGCGTTTAATACTTCCTATCAGGTCTCAAGGCAAGATTTGGCAAAATACAATTTCAGCAAATCCAATTTTGCCAGGGAACAAAAATAGATTAAATAAACTAAATAAGTCTTCTTCCCATTAAATAAATCAGAAAAGTCTGTCTTGTAACCAGTCCTCTTCAAACAAGTAAAGTCTGCCCATTTTGTGCCGTAGATTTTGTGTCTATGCCTAGTATTTAAACAAAATCATAATTTAAACGACTTCTTTCCTTCATTCACTTTGGAAATTTGGAATTGCAGCAAATCGAATTTTGCCAGGGAACAAAAATAGATCAATTAAACTAAATAAGTCTTCTTCCCATTAAATAAATTAAAAAAGTCTGTCTTGTAACCAGTCCTTTTCAAACAAGTAAAGTCTGCCCATTTTGTGCCGTCGATTTTGTGTTAATGCCTAGTATTTATACAAAATCATAATTTAAAGGACTTCATTCCTTCATTCACTTTGGAAATTTGGAATTGCAGCACATCAAATTTTGCCTGGGAAGAAAAGTAGATTAAATAAATTTAATAAGTCTTACTACTTCCCATTAAATAAATTAAATACGTCTTACTTGTTCCCACTCCTTTACAAAAAAGTAGTTTAAAACGAGGTCCCTTCACTCAACCTTTAACCCTATTTATTCACCTTCTAGGCTAAGTGTTAAAGGCTAAGTGTTAAAGGCTAAGTGTTAAAGGCTAAGTGTTAGAGGCTAAGTGCCAGAGGCTAGGCGCCAGAGGCGAGTTTTTGTGGGCTGAAGTTTTAGTGGGGTTAGTGTGAATACAATCCAAAAGAATACAACAGAATACAATACAATAGAATATAATACATAGATTAAATTCAATAGCTCTTACTACTTCCCATTAAATAAATTAAATACGTCTTACTTGTTCCCAATCCTTTTCAAAAAAGTAGTTTAAAACGAGGGCCCTTCACTCAACCTTTAACCTCAACCCCGCACGTCACATTGTGTTGTATCTGTGAATGTTGGTTGTGGCCAAATGATAGTTTTCTTTCATTCGTTTAGGTTCCACGGTGTTTGTTGGCTATGTTTTCCACTGTCAGAAGGATGAAAATACAAAGTACAACGCTTGGACGTGGGCGAAGACGTCACCGGTGAGTCCTTCCTTCCTATTTATTTACCTTCTAGATGCTAGAGGCTAAGTGTTAGAGGCTAAGTGTTAGAGGCTAAGTGTTAAACACAATACGAACAACACAACGATACTGCACTGAACAACACGATACCGCACTGAGAAACACGATACCGCACTGAACAACACGATACCGCACTGAACAACACCATGCCGCACTGAACACCATGCCACACTGAACAACACCATCCCGCACTGAACAACACCATGCCGCACTAAACAACACCATGCCGCACTGAACAACACCATGCCTCACTGAACGACACCATGCCGCACTGAAAGACACCATGCCGCACTGAACGACACCATGCCGCACTGAAAGACACCATCCCGCACTGAACACCATGCCGCACTGAACAACACCATCCTGCACTGAACAACACCATCCCGCACTGAACAACACCATGCCGCACTGAACAACATTATGCCGCACTGAACATTATGCCGCACTGAACAACACCATGCCGCACTGAACAACACCATGCCGCACTGAACAACATTATGCCGCACTGAACAACACCATGCCGCACTGAACAACACCATGCCGCACTGAACAACACCATGCCGCACTGAACAACATTATGCCGCACTGAACAACACCATGCCGCACTGAACAACACCATCCTGCACTGAACAACACCATTCCGCATTGAACACCATGCCGCACTGAACAACACCATCCCGCACTGAACAACACCATCCCGCACTGAACAACACCATGCCGCACTGAACAACATTATGCCGCACTGAACAACATTATGCCGCACTGAACAACACCATGCCGCACTGAACAACACCATGCCGCACTGAACAACACCATGCCGCACTGAACAACATTATAACGCACTGAACAACACCATCCCGCACTGAACAACACCATGCCGCACTAAACAACATTATGCCGCACTGAACAACATTATGCCGAAATGAACAACACCATGCCGCACTGAACAACACCATCCTGCACTGAACAACACCATCCTGCACTGAACAACACCATCCCGCACTGAACAACACCATGCCGCACTGAACAACACCATGCCGCACTGAACAACACCATGCCGCAATGAACAACACCATCCCGCACTGAACAACATTATGCCGCACTGAACAACATTATGCCGCACTGAACAACACCATGCCGCACTGAACAACACCATGCCGCACTGAACAACACCATCCTGCACTGAACAACACCATCCCGCACTGAACAACACCATGCCGCACTGAACAACATTATGGCGCACTGAACAACATTATGCCGCACTGAACAACACCATGCCGCACTGAACAACACCATGCCGCACTGAACAACACCATGCCGCAATGAACAACACCATCCCGCACTGAACAACACCATGCCGCATTGAACAACACCATCCTGCACTGAACAACACCATCCTGCACTGAACAACACCATGCCGCACTGAACAACACCATGCCGCACTGAACAACACCATGCCGCACTGAACAACACCATGCCGCACTGAACAACATTATGCCGCACTGAACAACATTATGTCGCACTGAACAACACCATGCCGCACTGAACAACACCATGCCGCACTGAACAACATTATGCCGCACTGAAAAACACCATGCCGCACTGAACAACACCATCCCGCACTGAACAACACCATGCCGCATTGAACAACACCATGCCGCACTGAACAACACCATGCTGCACTGAACAACATTATGCTGCACTGAACAACACGATCCTGCATTGAACAACACCATGCCGCACTGAACAACACCATCCTGCACTGAACAACACCATCCTGCACTGAACAACACCACCCCGCACTGAGCAACACGATCCCGCATTGAACACCATCCCGCACTGAACACCATGCCGCACTGAACAACACCATTCCGCACTGAACAACACCATGCCGCACTGAACAACACCATGCCGCACTGAACAACACCATGCCGCACTGAACAACACCATGCCGCACTGAACAACATTATGCCGCACTGAACAACACCATGCCGCACTGACCAACACCATCCCGCACTGAACAACACCATGCCGCATTGAACAACACCATGCCGCACTGAACAACACCATCCTGCACTGAACAACACCATCCCGCACTGAACAACACCATCCCGCACTAAACAACACCATGCCGCACTGGACAACATTATGCCGCACTGAACAACACCATGCCGCACTGAACAACACCATGCCGCACTGAACAACACCATGCCGCACTGAACAACACCATGCCGCACTGAACAACACCATGCCGCACTGAACAACACCATGCCGCACTGAACAACACCATGCCGCACTGAACAACACGATCCCGCATTGAACAACACCATCCTGCACTGAACAACACCATGCCGCACTGAACAACACCATGCCGCACTGAACAACACCATTCCGCACTGAACAACACCATGCCGCACTGAACGACACCATCCTGCACTGAACAACACCATCCCGCACTGAACAACACCATGCCGCATTAAACAACACCATGCCGCACTGAACAACACCATCCTGCACTGAACAACACCATGCCGCACTGAACAACACCATGCCGCACTGAACAACACCATGCCGCACTGAACAACATTATGCCGCACTGAACAACATTATGCCGCACTAAACAACATTATGTCGCACTGAACAACACCATGCCGCACTGAACAACACCATGCTGCACTGAACAACATTATGCCGCACTGAACAACACGATCCCGCATTGAACAACACCATCCCGCAGTGAACAACACCATGCCGCATTGAACAACACCATGCCGCACTGAACAACACCATGCTGCACTGAACAACATTATGCTGCACTGAACAACACGATCCTGCATTGAACAACACCATGCCGCACTGAACAACACCATCCCGCACTGAACAACACCATGCCGCACTGAACAACACCATGCCGCACTGAACAACATTATGCCGCACTGAAAAACACCATGCCGCACTGAACAACACCATCCCGCACTGAACAACACCATGCCGCATTGAACAACACCATGCCGCACTGAACAACACCATGCTGCACTGAACAACATTATGCTGCACTGAACAACACGATCCTGCATTGAACAACACCATGCCGCACTGAACAACACCATCCTGCACTGAACAACACCATCCTGCACTGAACAACACCACCCCGCACTGAACAACACGATCCCGCATTGAACAACACCATCCCGCACTGAACAACACCATGCCGCACTGAACAACACCATTCCGCACTGAACAACACCATGCCGCACTGAACAACACCATGCCGCACTGAACAACACCATGCCGCACTGAACAACACCATGCCGCACTGAACAACATTATGCCGCACTGAACAACACCATGCCGCACTGAACAACACCATCCCGCACTGAACAACACCATGCCGCATTGAACAACACCATGCCGCACTGAACAACACCATCCCGCACTGAACAACACCATCCCGCACTAAACAACACCATGCCGCACTGAACAACATTATGGCGCACTGGACAACATTATGCCGCACTGGACAACACCATGCCGCACTGAACAACACCATGCCGCACTGAACAACACCATGCCGCACTGAACAACACCATGCCGCACTGAACAACACCATGCCGCACTGAACAACACCATGCCGCACTGAACAACACCATGCCGCATTGAACAACACCATCCTGCACTGAACAACACCATGCCGCACTGAACAACACCATGCCGCACTGAACAACACCATGCCGCACTGAACAACACCATGCCGCACTGAACAACACCATCCTGCACTGAACAACACCATCCCGCACTGAACAACACCATGCCGCATTGAACAAGACCATGCCGCACTGAACAACACCATCCTGCACTGAACAACACCATGCCGCACTGAACAACACCATGCCGCACTGAACAACACCATGCCGCACTGAACAACATTATGCCGCACTGAACAACATTATGCCGCACTAAACAACATTATGTCGCACTGAACAACACCATGCCGCACTGAACAACACCATGCTGCACTGAACAACATTATGCCGCACTGAACAACACGATCCCGCATTGAACAACACCATCCCGCAGTGAACAACACCATGCCGCATTGAACAACACCATGCCGCACTGAACAACACCATGCTGCACTGAACAACATTATGCTGCACTGAACAACACGATCCTGCATTGAACAACACCATGCCGCACTGAACAACACCATCCTGCACTGAACAACACCTTTCCACACTGAACAACACCATGCCGCACTGAACAACATTATGCCGCACTGAACAACACCATGCCGCACTGAACAACACCATGCCGCACTGAACAACACCATGCCGCACTGAACAACACCATGCCGCAATGAACAACACCATCCCGCACTGAACAACACCATGCCGCATTGAACAACACCATGCCGCACTGAACAACACCATCCCGCACTGAACAACACCACCCCGCACTGAACAACACGATCCCGCATTGAACAACACCATCCCGGACTGAACAACACCATGCCGCACTGAACAACACCATTCCGCACTGAACAACACCATGCCGCACTGAACAACACCATGCCGCACTGAACAACACCATGCCGCACTGAACAACACCATGCCGCACTGAACAACATTATGCCGCACTGAACAACACCATGCCGCACTGAACAACACCATCCCGCACTGAACAACACCATGCCGCATTGAACAACACCGTGCCGCACTGAACAACACCATCCTGCACTGAACAACACCATCCTGCACTGAACAACACCATCCCGCACTGAACAACACCATGCCGCACTGAACAACATTATGGCGCACTGAACAACATTATGCCGCACTGAACAACACCATGCCGCACTGAACAACACCATGCCGCACTGAACAACATTATGCCGCACTGAACAACATTATGCCGCACTGAACAACACCATGCCGCACTGAACAACACCATGCCGCACTGAACAACACCATGCCGCACTGAACAACACGACGTCGCACTGAACAACACGACGCCGCACAGAACAACACGACGCCGCACAGAATAACACAATACCGCACAGAACAACACAATACCGCACAAACAGTTTTAGATAATATTACGTCGCAGTCATGTGACGCGGACATGACGTCAATAGGCGGAACTCACGGCAAAATTATAATCCGTGGGCGTGGCTTGCAACAGGAAGTAGGAAAGCGGCAGTTCTGGCAAACAAGACACAGCTGTTAGTAACACGATGACTAACAAGGCAAATATTTTTGTTTTCAGCTTGCAACTTGACCGTCTAGAGCGTACAAGGTAATTACAACTGTTTTTTTTTAGCCCTGAAAAGCGAGGGAGTGTGGCGTTTGGGAGGAATGTCGAACTCGGCGTCTGCTTCCAGCCACAGACGCCAAATTTCGACGATTATTTCGACTGGTCAACGGTTGTAAATTATTGCGTTGACTAAAAACTTTATTTAACTCTACTCTTAACTTTGCCGTTTCAGATATGCGGGTATTACACCGCGGAAATGACGTCAATAGGCTGAACTCTCGCCAAAATTCAAATCTGTGGGCGCAATGGCCTTGAGCGAGACACCGGATACAAACACGACGATTATCAACAGAAATATCTTTATTTTCCGCTTGCAAGTGGACCGTCTAGAGCGTACACGGTAAGTACAACTCATTGTGTTTAAAAAGATTTACGTTTGTGTAGTTTGCGTTGCGTTGTATCTGTGAATGTTGGTTGAGGCTAAATGTTAATGTTTAATTTCATTCCTTTAGGTTCCACGGTGTTTGTTGGCTGTATGTTTTCCACTGCAAGAAGAGGCTCGTATCATTGACCAGCAGGAGCTACAATGGTGAGTACCCCTTTCGTCTTCCATTTATGTTAAACACTTCCTATTTCATGTCTAACAGTACTCGATTTAACAAATAACCATAAATAAATACAGTGTGGGCAGTCACGTTAACATATGTGATTATCCTGCCTAATATGTTTATCACAAATATGTCACTAATCACTAATATGTTTATTTGTTTATCACAACACCTTTGGACCTTCAGCAATCGATTATTTACCTTCATCTACATAGAGACAGAACGATGGTGTCTTAAACATCTCATTCATTTCACCAAATAACTTCACGCAGGTGGATAACGGCCGTCTCGGTCACGCTATGTTGCGTGATGCAGTTTTGAAGAACCAAATGCATTTATTCAATGAATAAGTCAAGCTAGTTCTATGTTTATGATGTTGTAAGTTACGGTACCGATTGAAGTTGAGTTCGAAGCCAGTGGAAAACAGCGCTGCGTTTGTGCTCTCCAGGTACAAATGTTGTGATCTCTGACTGACGACCGGGCGAGACTCGAGTAAGAGATGTCCAAACGAGCTCCGGCAGGGCGGGCCAAGGCGGAGCGAACGGACGCCCTTCAGGCCGCCAATGACGAGCTGAGAACCAAACTGATGGACGTCCAGTTAGAACTTCAGCAGGAGAAGAACAAGGTGAAAACCTCAACAGACAGACACTGCCTGCCTCCCTGCCTGCCTCCCTGCCTGCCTCCCTGCCTGCCTCCCTCCCTCCCAGTTTTCCCGATGTAGATTAGACATGCGTGTGCCATGACTGTCAGCCTACATCAACAAATGCACCGAGGACGTCAGCACCACTAAGAATATCATCACCCGGGGCAACCAACGACCCTGGATGACTGAGGAGGTACGTCAAACGCTACGAGCGCGGAACTCTGCCTTCAAGTCTGGCGACAAGGAGACACTGAGGACAGCGAGAGCCAACTTGAACCGTGCCATCAGGATAGCGAAGCGAGACCGCAGTCGAAAATTTCAGGATCGTTTCCACGACGTCAAAAACATCAGGAGTATGTGGCAAGGCATACGGGCGATTACAGACTACAACTCACCCTCCCCCCCCCGGTGGGTGTAGTTGATGCTGACTTTCTAAATGGTCTAAATAACTTCTTTGGGAGGTTCGAGGCACTAAACGGCACTCCAGCAGTTAAAACTGTCCCCCATCAGGAAGAGGAGGTACTCTGCCTTGACTCCGCCGATGTGTTGAAGACCCTGAGGAGAGTCAACCCCTGTAAGGCCCCTGGCCCCGACAACATTCCTGGGCGTGTGTTCAGGGAATGTGCAAGTCATCTGGCTGGGGTCATCACAGACATTTTTAACACCTCGCTGGGCCAAGCCACAGTGCCGGCGTGCTTTAAGACTGCCTCCATCATTCCGGTGCCGAAGAAACCTCAAATCACCTCATTTAATGATTACCGGCCTGTTGCACTGACTCCGGTTATGATGAAGTGCTTCGAAAGGCTGCTTAAAGGTCACATCGTTTCCAGACTCCCCCTATTATTTGACCCGTTCCAGTTTGCCGACCGGCAAAACCGCTCCACTCAGGACGCCATCTCCTCCGTTCTTCACCTGAGCCTGGCTCACCTGGAGGAGAAGAACACCCATGTGCGGAGGCTGTTCCTGGACTTCAGCTCAGCGTTTAACACCATCATCCCACAGCATCTGGTAGGAAAATTGGAACACCTGGGCTTCAACACCCCCCTTCGCAACTGGCTGCTAGACTTCCTCACCAACAGACCTCAGTCAGTCCGGGTCGGACAGAACACCTCTGATGTCATCACCCTCAGCACAGGCTCCCTTCAGGGCTGCGTCCTGAGCCCCCTGCTGTGCACCCTGATGACACACGACTGCGTCCTCAGGTTCACCACCAATCACATCGTGAAGTCAGCAGACGACACAACGGTGGTGGGGCTCATCAGAGACAACAACGACCTGGACTACAGAGAGGAGGTGGAGCAGCTGGTGGGCTGGTGCAGAGAAAACAGCCTGATCCTGAATGAGGAGAAGATGAAGGAGATCATCGTCGACTTCAGGAAAAAACAGCCTCACCACGCTCCACTGATCATCAACAGCTCAGCTGTGGAGGTGGTCAGCACCACCAAATTCCTGGGGGTCCACATCACAGAAGACCTCACCTGGACTATGAACACTACGGCACTGGTCAAGAGGGCACAGAAGCGCTTGTACTTCCTGCGGAGGATGAGGAGAGCCCACCTGTCCCCACCCATCATGAGGACGTTCTACAGGAGCACCATAGAGAGCATTCTGACAAGCTGTCTCTCTGTGTGGTGTGGAGGCTGCACCGCCTCCGATTGGAAGAACGTGAGGAGAGTGGTGAGGACAGCAGAGAGGATCATAGGGGCTCCTCTTCCCTCCATTCAGGACATTTCATCTCAGCGCTGCATGTCCCGTGCCCGTAACATCATCAATGACCCATCACACCCCCACCATGGACTGTTCTCCCTGCTGCCCTCTGGGAAGAGGTTTGCAGCATCCGCTGCAGGTCCACCAGGTTCTGCAACAGCTTTTTCCCTGCTGTCATCAGACTGTTGAACACTAGAACTGTTGAGCTCTAAACTGAACTCTGCATCACACATTCACAGAACTGTACTTTATGACACTACGGACCTCTATCTTGCACTATCTCGCACTACCAACTTTACTGAACTTGTATAAACCCTTTAAATAGAAGTTTAATACATGGTTTAGCATTCCTCTGCACACTCTTGAATACTGTTTTGCCTACTTGCACTATTGCATAATTATCACTGCTGCACTTTATACTTATTTTTAATATATATATATATATATATATATATATATATATATATATAGTATATATGTATATATATATATTTTCATAGGATATGTTACTTCTATTCAACTGCAATATCACTACTTTGTTGTAAGACGTATGCAACGGAATTTCGTTTTGTATGCACCATGTGCAGACAAGATGACAATAAAGTTTGTCTAAGTCTAAGTCATGTCAGGTCAGCTGTCTGGAGAGAGAGAGAAGTCAGGACCTGCGGGCGGAGCACCACCGTGCCACCGCCGCCATGACGGAACTCAAAAGCAAACTCCATGAGGAGAAGCAGAAAGAGTTAGCCATTACCAGGGAGACATTACTGCGGCAGCATGAAATGGAGCTGATGAGAGTGATCAAAATCAAAGATGGAGAGATCCAGCGACTGAATGCCTTGGTCCTCAGCCTGAGGGACGGCTCCATGGACAAGGTGATCCGCTCTATCCGTGTCTGACTATCCGCACGCCACGTCGGGCTTCGATGCGGCCGCTACCGTATTGTGTAGCTTGTCCCCAGTAAGCGTCGCGGCGCTCCGTTGCGGTCTCAACGGCCCGGTGTGGCGCAATGTCTGCTCAGGTGAGGAGGGGGGGCGCTTTGCTGGCGGAGGTGGAGGAGACGCGGCGGTGTCGGGAGACCGAGCGGTGTCGCCTCCACCAGGAGCGCGGAAGAAGCCCTGGCAGCGGCCCAGCAGGCCTGGCAGTCCCGAGCGGCCGAGCTCCGATCGGCTCATCACCAGCATCGGGAGGAGCTGAGCCGAACCAAGAGAGACTGCGAGAGGGAGATCCGCCGACTGGTAGGACTGATCAGATGCGCGGTGCGTGGCTATGTTCCCAATTTCGTTGTATACCTGCAGTGCAATGACACCTAAGGCATTCTATTCTATTCTATTTCACAAGAAGAAAATGTCCGGTTGCTCGCTTCGCTTTTGTCACAGCAAAGGTGTTCTAGTCGATTCAAGAAAAAAATTGGCCGGTTGCTCTCTTTGTTTTTGTCACAATTCTGGCAAATGAGTTTGCCCGCCTGCCTGAGCGCTCCCCGTTTGTACATCCAGACGGATGAGATCAAGCTGAAAGACAGAGCGGTTAGTGTTTTGGATGAAGCCCTGGGGCCGGCCACGTCCACCGCCTTCAGCTGCAGACTCAGGCTGCCGAGCAGCAGATCGCTGCCCTGAGGGATTCCCAAAGGGCGGGCCTAAACTACCCTGGAAGTGGGGTCAACGCCGCTACTAGCAATCCTCTTCATTGCGTAAGCCACCTCATCACACACTTGCAGTACGCATGACTTAGTTCGTTGCTGGAGGAAGGTAGCACAAAAACAGTTTTGAACTTTGAACGAGTGCTTGTGTGTGTGTGTTGCGGGGCGTTTTCAGTCTCAGGAGGATCGGGACACGCGACGGTTTCATCTGAAAATCGCTGAGCTCAGCGCAGTCATCAGGAAACTGGAGGATCGAAACGCCCTGCTTTCTGAAGAGCGCAATGAACTGGTAATTTATTGACGGCACGCTTGAAGGTTTGCGCTACGTTTGATGCGCGCCATCCAGCGAGGCACCCATTGCGCTTGCTTATTAGTTGAGCGGCGCGGCGAGTCGGTTGCCTGGTAGATGTCTTTTATTGGGAGCCAAAGCCACGATTCCGTTCAAACCGATGCAAAAGGAATGGATACGTTCTGGCCCGCGTGTTGTGCGTCTTTCACATCCCGCACTTCATGCTTGCAGCTAAAGCGACTGAGAGAAACAGAAAGCCAGTTTCTGCCACTCCTGTACAAAAACAAACGCCTGAGCAGGAAGAATGAAGAACTCTCGCTGGTGCTGTGTCGCCTTGAAAACAAAGTGCGCTTTGTCACCCAGGAGAACGAGGAGATGGCAAGCTTGGTAAGTCGACGCGGACAACGGCGGCGTGCCAACAGAGTCCACTGCATTTGTGTTCCACAGAGAAGGCCTAGTTCGCTCAATGACCTGGACAGCGGTTGCGGCCAGCAGGACGGTGAAATGGAGTTCCTTCAAGTTGTGGAGCAGCGGCACATCATCGACGACTTGTCCAAGGTCTTCAGGCAGGCGACTCGGTGCACGTACGGCAGCGCCGCGCTCGCTCGCTGTCGCCAGGAAACCTTTTCCGTCCAAAGCTTGGCCGGCGGCCGCCATCCAAAAAATTGGCCCCTTAAATTCCGACCTTTCAAGCAGGAGCATTGTGCGCACGCGTTTGAACACGCTTTAGACTTGTTTTGCCGTTTTCAGCAGCTCAAAGCTCCCGTTTTGTCAGCGCCTTTGCCACTCGCTGTGCGCTGAAAACGACGGACTTGCCCGGCTGCTCAGCCCGTCAACCATGAGCCGCGAGCGCGACGTCATTGTCCGTAGGCAGCTAGTGGCAAAATGCACCCTGTTAGAGTTGCGCTCGCTCCAACTTATTTTGCAAGAACCACACGGGAGACAAGTAAGTTCTTTTGGACACCTGCAGGTGGAGAGTCCATCCGTTGTACGAATGAAGTCTGACTCTCGGCTCCTGCACGAGCATTTTAATTAAGAGAAACAGGGTGGGTGTAAGAGTGGATTGAATAGAGGAAGCCCTTGACCTCTAGTCAAAACATAGCAAGGGGTGTTTTACGACTTTGTGTAGGAAGGGATAAGCGATAGGGATAAATAAGGGATAAATAATATTATTTATTACAGGTCGCAGTCAAAGTCAAAGCAACACAATGATACGATAAAGATAATCTGGAAAACCCTGACACACCCTGTAGTTGTCACTTTTGGAAAAGACGAGCGTCCCTCCAATCATCGCCGGTGACGTGTTTTTCAGGCTCTGGAGACAGGAGCTCATGTCAGAAATGTCATTGTGAGTCGCGTTTGTTTCTGCGCCGGAGCCGTTCGTTCCCTTTGCATCCAAAGAATCTCAAAGGCGGATTATTTGTGTCGACAGGAGAGAGATTTGCTGCTACGATACCGACGTCGAGAATCTCTGAGGAGGAACAAAGCGTGAGGTCCTGCAAGGTGAGTCTGTTTGTTTGCGGCTGCTTGGTGTTGCGCAAGATGAAATGGCCTTTTTCTCGCTATCGTTCCTCTCGTCGATTCATCGTGAGGTGTCGCTTCAGTTTGTTCAGAGAGATGTTTGCTTCCGCGCCCGCAGGTCATCGAAACATTTTACGGCTACGACGAAGACGTGTTGGTGGACTCGGACGGATCGTCCTTGTCTTTTCACACCGACAGAACCCCCGACACGGAACCCGAAGAGGTAGCCCGCCATTTCTGCCAGCGTATTGACACCAAACATTCCTCTTCAGCCTGGAATCGGACTCGTCTTTGCGTCGCGGGTGCTTTGTCGCCGGTCTGACTGATTCTGGTACTAGTGCTGTGTTGCATTGGTGTGTGCATGAAGAGGCGGAGCTTCGCTACCGCCAGCTGACGCAAGAATATCAAGCGCTGCAACGAGCCTACGCTCTGCTAGCCCAGACCAGCGAAAGGGGACTACGACGCCGAGAAGGAGATCAAGGTGGCGCCCCTTCCCGCAACCCCCGGCCGGGTCGCAGCCTCCCCGTTCTCACCCAGCCTCGGGTGTTCTCTGGTCTGAAAGGAGGAGGAGGAGCCTCCCTCCTCCTCCTTTCAGACCAGAGAAAAGCTGATGGTAGAAATGGGTCACTATCAAAGCAGAGTAGCAGATCTGGAGTCAGCGCTGAAGCAACAAGGACAGGTAAGCTCATCAATGAGCACACCTTTTTCTCAGACAAAATAGCTACATTCTTCAGTCACTCATCCGTCTGGCATTACTGGACCAACCCCCCCCCCCCCCCCCCCCCCGAACGTGGCTGGGAAAATGCGGAGAAAAGCAAATGTCATTTTCCAGTCAACCAAAGAATTTGTGGATGAAAATGACACAACATTCCAAAGCTGTCCACGCGTTTGTCTCTTCTAGAATGTCAAGTGGGTGGAGGAGAAGCAGCTGCTGCGTCAGAGCAATCAGCAGTTGGCCGAAAAGGTGACGGAAAGAAAGGCGCTGGGCGGAGTCGCTTGGCGTCACACCTGTCGGGAAGCCCCGCAGATGAGGTCTGACTGTCTTTTCAGGTCAGGCGGATGGAGGCGGAAGAAGCGCGTCTGAAAGAGCACATCCAGGATATCCGAGACCAAAACGAACTGCTTGAGTTCCGCATCCTGGAGCTGGAGGTGGGAAGACTCGCACAAGCGTGTTGAGGCCAGAGATGTGACGGACGGACGGACGGACGGACGGACGGACGGATGCATGCCTCTGCCTTTCAGGAGAGGGAGTGGCGCTCCCCCGTCTTGAAGTTT